>NC_090657.1:32372629-32565509 GCF_040937935.1 Hyperolius riggenbachi | reverse complement strand
AGTGGTTGCAAGTGGCGTACTTGCTGTACACAGTGGGCATGGTGAAAAACCGCCAGATTGGTGACAGAAACTTCCCCCTACGGCATGGAAGCGCTGCTGCCTGTCTCCCTGTGGTGGTTGGGGGGGGGGCTTGGGTGCGGCTGGTGGTGGTACTGGCTGATGCTGCTGCTGCTGCTGCTGAGCCTGAGACACCAGCAGGCTGTGGGACGCTGCCAATGCTTGCAATGATGCGCCTCCTTGCAAGGCCCACAAGCGCATCCTCCTCCTCCTCCTCAGAGCTGCTGAGGACGACATCCCCTGGAGGTGGTGGCACCCAGTCTCTGTCTGTCACCGGGTCATCATCATCCTCCCCCTCCTGAAACATGTCCTGCTGGGATGAGGACCCCCCAAACTCCTCTCCTGATGCATGGATGGGCTGCTTGACTGTCGCCACAGTCTTGCTGTCCAATCCCTCATCCCCCAAAGTGCCCATCAGCATCTCCTCCTCAAGATCGCCAACAACAGCAGACAATTTACTCATGATGCCTGGGGTCAAAAGACTGCTGAATGACAGGTCGGCGAGTGACGGTGAACTGGCCTCCTCCCCAGACCCTGCTGGGCGGCTGCTGCGAACAGGGGTGGTGGTGGTGGTGAGGGTGGAGGCCTCGGATGCAGAGCTGATGGCGGGCTGCTCATCCTCCGTCATGAGTTGCACCACAGTGTCTGCATCCTTTTCCTCAATGGGACGTTTCCGACCCGGCTGGAGGAAAATGGGAGCAGGTGCTACACGCTGCTGCTGCTGTGTCTCTGCAGCGTGAGTTGCAGATGCTCCTGCTGGGCGGCGCCCAAGGCGTCCACGGCCAGTGGCTATGGGAGGAATGTTAGCCACTGACGCTGCTGCTGCTGCTGCTGCTGCGGAACTGTGCATGGTGGCGCGGCCGCAGCTTGCCACAATGCTGCTCCCTCTCCTCCTGATTCCCTTGCTGCCCTTCCCCTTGCCCAAACCACGCTGGCTGCCACTTCCAGACATCTTAAATGTTTTGGGCGTATAGACAAAAGTTTTGTAAAAGGGCGGGTGAAAAGTGGGGTACTTTAATGGAGTGGGGTTGGTTGGTGAGGTGACTGAGTGAGTGTCCCCTAGTACAGTAAGTAAGTAGTAACAGTCAGGAAGTACAACTAGCAGTTACAATAATCAGTAGTAATCACAAGTAAATTTAGTGTGTGTACACTCAGACAGTGAGTGCACGCACGCAGGAGCTAGTAGCCTATGAACACAGTGACTGAGTGTCCTAGACTCCTAGTACAGTAAGAGTAAGTAGTAACAGTAAGTAGAACTAACTAATTACAATAATCAATCAGCGATCAGAAGGAAATGGAGTGTGGGTGTGTGTACACTCAGACAGTGAGTGCACGCACGCAGGAGCTAGTAGCCTATGAACACAGTGACTGAGTGTCCTAGACTCCTAGTACAGTAAGAGTAAGTAGTAACAGTAAGTACAACTAACTAATTACGATAATCAATCAGCGATCAGAAGGAAATGGAGTGTGGGTGTGTGTACACTCAGACAGTGAGTGCACGCACGCAGGAGCTAGTAGCCTATGGACAGTGACTGAGTGTCCTAGACTCCTAGTACAGTAAGAGTAAGTAGTAACAGTAAGTAGAACTAACTAATTACAATAATCAATCAGCGATCAGAAGGAAATGGAGTGTGGGTGTGTGTACACTCAGACAGTGAGTGCACGCACGCAGGAGCTAGTAGCCTATGAACACAGTGACTGAGTGTCCTAGACTCCTAGTACAGTAAGAGTAAGTAGTAACAGTAAGTAGAACTAACTAATTACAATAATCAATCAGCGATCAGAAGGAAATGGAGTGTGGGTGTGTGTACACTCAGACAGTGAGTGCACGCACGCAGGAGCTAGTAGCCTATGAACACAGTGACTGAGTGTCCTAGACTCCTAGTACAGTAAGAGTAAGTAGTAACAGTAAGTAGAACTAACTAATTACAATAATCAATCAGCGATCAGAAGGAAATAGAGTGTGGGTGGTGTGTGTACACTCAGACAGTGAGTGACCGCACGCAGGAGCTAGTAGCCTATGGACAGTGACTGAGTGTCCTAGACTCCTAGTACAGTAAGAGTAAGTAGTAACAGTAAGTACAACTAACTAATTACGATAATCAATCAGCGATCAGAAGGAAATGGAGTGTGGGTGTGTGTACACTCAGACAGTGAGTGACCGCACGCAGGAGCTAGTAGCCTATGAACACAGTGACTGAGTGTCCTAGACTCCTAGTACAGTAAGAGTAAGTAGTAACAGTAAGTAGAACTAACTAATTACAATAATCAATCAGCGATCAGAAGGAAATGGAGTGTGGGTGTGTGTACACTCAGACAGTGAGTGACCGCACGCAGGAGCTAGTAGCCTATGAACACAGTGACTGAGTGTCCTAGACTCCTAGTACAGTAAGAGTAAGTAGTAACAGTAAGTAGAACTAACTAATTACAATAATCAATCAGCGATCAGAAGGAAATGGAGTGTGGGTGTGTGTACACTCAGACAGTGAGTGCACGCACGCAGGAGCTAGTAGCCTATGAACACAGTGACTGAGTGTCCTAGACTCCTAGTACAGTAAGAGTAAGTAGTAACAGTAAGTACAACTAACTAATTACGATAATCAATCAGCGATCAGAAGGAAATGGAGTGTGGGTGTGTGTACACTCAGACAGTGAGTGCACGCACGCAGGAGCTAGTAGCCTATGGACAGTGACTGAGTGTCCTAGACTCCTAGTACAGTAAGAGTAAGTAGTAACAGTAAGTAGAACTAACTAATTACAATAATCAATCAGCGATCAGAAGGAAATGTAGTGTGGGTGTGTGTACACTCAGACAGTGAGTGCACGCACGCAGGAGCTAGTAGCCTATGAACACAGTGACTGAGTGTCCTAGACTCCTAGTACAGTAAGAGTAAGTAGTAACAGTAAGTAGAACTAACTAATTACAATAATCAATCAGCGATCAGAAGGAAATGGAGTGTGGGTGTGTGTACACTCAGACAGTGAGTGCACGCACGCAGGAGCTAGTAGCCTATGAACACAGTGACTGAGTGTCCTAGACTCCTAGTACAGTAAGAGTAAGTAGTAACAGTAAGTAGAACTAACTAATTACAATAATCAATCAGCGATCAGAAGGAAATAGAGTGTGGGTGGTGTGTGTACACTCAGACAGTGAGTGACCGCACGCAGGAGCTAGTAGCCTATGGACAGTGACTGAGTGTCCTAGACTCCTAGTACAGTAAGAGTAAGTAGTAACAGTAAGTACAACTAACTAATTACGATAATCAATCAGCGATCAGAAGGAAATGGAGTGTGGGTGTGTGTACACTCAGACAGTGAGTGCACGCACGCAGGAGCTAGTAGCCTATGGACAGTGACTGAGTGTCCTAGACTCCTAGTACAGTAAGAGTAAGTAGTAACAGTAAGTAGAACTAACTAATTACGATAATCAATCAGCGATCAGAAGGAAATAGAGTGTGTGTTGTGTGTGTACACTCAGACAGTGAGTGCAGTGCGCACACGCAGGAGCTAGTAGCCTATATGAACAGTGACAGTGAGTGTCCCTACGGGTACAGTAAGAGTAAGTAGTAAGTAAGTACAACTAACTAACAATAATCTATCAGTAATCAGAAGGAAATAGAGTGTGTGTACACACAGACAGTGAGTGAGTGCACACACGCAGGAGCTAGCTAGTAGCCTATAAACAGTGACAGTCAGTGAGTGTCCTACTCCTAGTACAGTATAACTACAATACTATTAGTAAAGGACAGCAGAAATACTGGTATAGATGAGAGAAATAAACAGAGGACAGCTGCCCACAGAGGCAAGGCCCCCCTGAGGCCTAAACCTGTAAGCTTGCAGCAGCTGCCTGTCTCTAATGTAACACACAAGCTACTAACTAAAATACAATGTCTATCTAACTAACAACAATATAGGTGTATATGGCAGGTGTAGGTGAGCAAAAACGCTAGGTAAATGATCACAATAGAGCACTTGCTAAGCCAAAGCACAAAGGAGCAACTCTCTCTCTGTACAAGTCTCAGGCAAGCATGGAGAAACGGAACATGGCGGCCGCTATTTATAGGGTAGGGGCTGGCCAGGGTCCCCCTCTGTGATTGGCTGCCGTCAGAGGGCCTGGGAGCCCTCTGATTGGCTCTAAGGACATCAATCTGGGCTATGACGCTATTCGAGCTCGGTACCGAGCTCGAATAGCGCCGGGTTTCTCGAATAGCTCGAATAGTGAATGGGCTATTCGAGTGTACTCGGATAGCCCATTCGAATAGCTCCAGCTATTCGGAGCTCGAATACCGAGCTCGAATAGCTGAAAAAGAGCTCGAATATTCGAGCTACTCGAATATTCGAGCTCTGCTGAGCACCACTGCTTGTGGCTGCCTCACAAGCGCTTTGAGTCCGACAGGAGAAAGGCGCTATACAAGAAAAGGAATATATATATATATATATATATATATATATATATATATATATATATATATATATATATATATATATATATTGTGATATTCAGGGGGACTGGGACTCACAGCCAGCACGCAGGAGACGGTCAGTTCAAAGCACACAGTTCATTTATTGACTGCTCAACAAATAGGCTTCATTAATCAGCATGAAACATCACAGAAAGAGAGGCTTACTTCAGCCACAGGAGAGCATCCAAGTGTCCACAGCAAACATATAGTCCACAGGTAAAGAAAGTCCAGAAATTCTGCACAGTCCAGCCTTGTTTCCTCACGGAAAGCTGTGAATATTACTCCAGATAGGGGTGTAGTCCTGCTGTACACACAGAGGCTTGCAGCACACACACAGGCTTGCAGCTCACTGCTGCACACACTCAGCCAGAGTGCACAGGTCTGCACCTGACTTATTACCGGCCTTCCTGCTGGGCAGGTAGGAAAATCTGGTCTGTATCCGGGTGGAGTGAGCGGCCCACCCATTCCATCCTTCTCACTCCTGAGTCCAGCCCTGAAACTGCTATCAAAGATAGCAACCTTGGTTGCTAATCAAAAATCCTGGACTCATTTCTGGATACAGACAGGATTCACTGAGACCAAACAATACAGGCAGGAGAAATGTACCGTCCATCCAGGACCTGTCCAAGTGGTCCTGTACATATCCCCCCCCTCTGCCTCAACCCCATGGGGGTGGAGGCACCATAAGACCCCAAACAATGCACCCTAGAAAGGGCATCTGCATTCTGGTGTACCTTGCCTGGCCTGTGTTCCACCACAAAATTGAATTCCTGGAGAGAGAGAAACCATCGTGTGACCCGGGCATTGGTGGTCTTATTTCTCCTCATCCACGATAGAGGAGCATGATCTGAGACCAACCTAAATTTTCTCCCCAAAAGGTAATATTGCAGAGAGTCTAGCGCCCACTTTATGGCCAGACATTCCCTCTCCACGACCGCATAGTTTCTCTCAGCAGCTGTCAATTTTCGGCTGAGAAAAACTACCGGATGTTCCTCTCCCTCAATCACCTGTGACAGAACTGCTCCAACCCCAACATCAGAAGCGTCAGTCTGAACGACAAACTCCCGAGAAAAATCAGGCGCTACCAACACAGGATGGTGACATAATGCAGATTTTAATTCCAAAAATGCTTTTTCTGCATCTGCATTCCAGTCAATCATGACCGGTTTTCGCCCTTTCGTTAGGTCAGACAGGGGAGCGGCGATAGTGGAAAAATCGGGAACAAACCTTCGGTAAGAACCCACAATTCCCAGGAATGCCCGAACTTGTTTTTTCGTGAGGGGGCGGGGCCAGTTCTGAATTGCCTCTATCTTGTTCACCTGGGGTTTTACCAACCCTCGACCAACGATGTATCCAAGATACTTAGCTTCCTCCATCCCGATCGCACACTTCTCTGGATTCAACGTGAAGCCTCCTTTTTTTAAAGAATCCAGCACTGCCTGTAATTTTGGGAGGTGAGACTCCCAATCCATGCTAAAAATAACTATGTCATCTAAATAAACCGACGCATAATTTTGGTGTGGACGCAACAGTTTGTCCATGACTCTCTGAAAGGTGGCTGGAGCAGTCTGTAATCCAAATGGCATTCGTTTATACTGGAACTGACCTTCTGGAGTGGAAAATGCAGTCTTTTCCCGGGCCGCTCTGGCCAGGGGAATCTGCCAGTACCCTTTTGTCAAGTCCAGAGTGGTTATATACCGGGCAGGGCCTAACCTTTCGATCAGCTCATCAACTCTTGGCATAGGATACCCATCAAATTTAGACTTCATTTAGTTTCCGGAAGTCATTGCAGAATCGCAGAGTCCCGTTAGGCTTTGGTACCAATACAATTGGACTCGACCATTCGCTCTGCGATTCCTCAATGACATCCAACTCCAACATCCTTTTTATCTCCTCTGAAACAGCTTTTCTACGGGCTTCTGGAATACGGTAGGGTTTTACAAACACCTTTACCCTGGGGTCAGTGACAATATCATGCTCTATCAGATTAGTGAGGCCAGGCAACTCAGAAAACAATTCCCGATTTCTCTGAAGGAACTCTTTGGTTTGTTGGGTCTGTGATCTGGAAAGGGTGGGCGCTATTTTTACACAACTTACATCGACCTGGGACTTTATACTCATGCCCACCATGGCAGACATGGACTCTCTCTCTTTCCAGGGTTTTAACAAATTGACATGGTAAATCTGATATGGTTTTCGTCTCCCAGGTTGGTGGACCTTATAGTTTACATCCCCAATCTTCTCAACTATTTCATATGGACCCTGCCATCTGGCCAAGAATTTGCTCTCCACAGTCGGTATCAGTACCACCACTCTGTCCCCAGGCTGGAAATCTCTTACCCGGGCTGACCGATTATATACCCTGCTTTGTGCTTCTTGGGCATGCAAGATGTGTTCTTTAACCAGAGGCATCACTTTAGAAATCCGTTCCTGTAACTGAGTCACATACTCAACAACACTTTTGTGGGGGCTGGTCTCACTCTCCCACGTCTCCTTCACCAGATCAAGCAGTCCCCGAGGTCTCCGTCCATACACCAACTCAAATGGTGAGAACCCTGTGGAGGCCTGTGGGACTTCCCGAATGGCAAACAACACAGCGGGAAGCAAACAATCCCAGTCCTTTCCATCTTGCTGTACCACCTTTTTCAATATCCTCTTTAGAGTTTTATTGAACCGCTCTACCAGACCGTCAGTCTGAGGATGGTAGACAGAAGTCCTCAACTGCTTGATCTGAAACAGTCTGCATAGATCGGTCATCACCTTTGACATAAATGGAGTACCTTGATCTGTAAGGATCTCCTTAGGGAAACCTGTCCTGGTAAACATATTAAATAACTCACGAGCAATTGCCTTGGACGAGGTTTTTCTCAAGGGAACCGCTTCCGGGTAGCGAGTAGCGTAGTCCAGTATTACCAGGATATATTGATGACCCCTGGCAGACTTTACCAGTGGTCCCACTATATCCATGGCAATACGTTCAAAAGGCACCTCAATAATGGGCAGGGGCACCAAAGGGCTGCGAAAATGTGATACGGGGGCAGTTAACTGGCAGGTGGGACAGGAAGCACAATACCTCTTGACATCTGCTTTCAGCCCTGGCCAGTAAAATCGGTCAGTTATACGTGCCTCCGTTTTCTCAGCCCCCAAATGGCCCCCCAATGCATCATTGTGAGCCAGATCTAACACCATGCGCCGGAATGGTTGGGGTACTAACAGTTGTTCCACAATCTCCTCACGAACCTTGACAACCCGATACAATAAGCCTCCATTAATTGAAAAATGGGGAAACCGGCCCTCAGCTCCGGATTCCTGGGGTACACCATCAATTACAGAAACCTGAGATCTAACATTCATAAAAGTGGGATCCCGCATCTGAGCGGTGCTAAATTCTCCCCTTGATACATCCAGGTCAGAATCCACCATATTATTAAATGTTTCCACATCATCTTCCCCAAGCATGACCTGTAATGGGGAACATTCCATCATCTCTAGACAACCTGAACTATCAGGAACATTTTCATCTCCAGCTACAACACTTGTATTTAAATTTTCAGGGACACTCTGACCAGATGGCTGCCTGTCAGCCTCAACTTTTAAGAGTTCGGGAACATTGTCATTTTTCACATCACAAGACAATCCCTCCCGTACCCTTTTCCACAGTTCCCAAAACATTGGAAAGTCACGCCCCAAAATTACCTGGCAGACCAGGTTTCTTACCACTCCGACGCTGTGGGCGATTGTTCCGCAGCAGGTGGTGATGGAAACTGGCACAACAGGGTAGTCTCTAGTATCTCCATGGATGCAAACCACTCTGAGAGGTTTCCCAGCAGTTTCCACCTCTGCGATTACCCCAGCTTGTACCAGTGTTACCATACTGCCAGAGTCCAGCAAAGCCCTGGCAGGGGCCTCATTCACATAAACCAGGCACTCAAAACACTCCTGGACATTTCCAGGAGAAGCAATGCAGACCTCCTGGGCAAAGAATGACACTCTTCGTGTTACTCCACACTGCATAGGTTCCTCCTGTAGTGGGCACTGAGCCCTAGTGTGGCCCCAGGCAGAACATCGCCAGCATTGAAGGGGATCTCGCCTTTGCGGGGCAGCTGCTGCTGGTTGCGGCTTTCGAGGAGACAATGAAGACACATCACTTGACTTTTCAACGCTGGTTCCAGGGTTCCGCAAAGTGAATCTTTCAGACAGGGAAGATCTTGCTCTCCGACTTGCATCTGGACCCCGACTGCCAGCTGTCGACAATAGATCCTCCACGACTGTGTATCTCTCAACCATCTCGATTAGTTGGTCTGCGGTTTTAGGGTCTCCATGACTAACCCACCGCTGCAGCTCAACTGGAAGGGATCGCAAGTACCGGTCAACCACAAACCGTTCCACCATCTGGGGTCCCGTCAGTAGCTCAGGCTGCAGCCACTTCGTAGCTAGTTGTATAAGATCATGCATCTGCGACCGAGGTGGAAGGTTGGAACGATATCTCCATCCGTACACTCTCTGCGCTCTGACCGCTGTGGTTACTCCCAGTCGGGCGAGAATCTCTGCTTTCAGCCGATCATAGTTCAGCGCATCTGTAGGGGAGAGGTCATAGTAGGCCTTTTGCGGATCCCCAGTCAGAAAAGGTGCAATCAGACCAGCCCACTTGTCTTTTGGCCAACCTTCCCGCTCTGCAGTCCTTTCAAAGGTCATCAGGAAAGCTTCCACATCATCTGTAGATGTCAGTTTTTGTAAAAAATGGCTGGCCCTCATTATAGCCTGGTTGCTAGGAACAACAGCAGCAGGTTCTCGGCTTTGAGCAAGCTGTTGCATAGCTTCAGCAAGTGCTTTAGACTGTGCCTCTGTGGACTCCCGCAAGGCAGTGGCTTGGGCGGATGTAGCTTCTCTGAGGGCCCCTTTAACTGTGCCTCTGTGGCTTGCTGCTGGGCCAGCATGCTTTGCTGCAGCTGTACTGAGGTCACTGCAAGCTGCCGAACCAACTCTTCCATAATGAGTGTCTGGCCCTTTAAATGTCACTTTTTAAACGTAAATGTGAACTGTTTCACCACTGCAGTGCTGCTGCCCGCATCCGAGCACCAGTTGTGATATTCAGGGGGACTGGGACTCACAGCCAGCACGCAGGAGACGGTCAGTTCAAAGCACACAGTTCATTTATTGAATGCTCAACAAATAGGCTTCATTAATCAGCATGAAACATCACAGAAAGAGAGGCTTACTTCAGCCACAGGAGAGCATCCAAGTGTCCACAGCAAACATATAGTCCACAGGTAAAGAAAGTCCAGAAATTCTGCACAGTCCAGCCTTGTTTCCTCACGGAAAGCTGTGAATATTACTCCAGATAGGAGTGTAGTCCTGCTGTACACACAGAGGCTTGCAGCACACACACAGGCTTGCAGCGCACTGCTGCACACACTCAGCCAGAGTGCACAGGTCTGCACCTGACTTATTACCGGCCTTCCTGCTGGGCAGGTAGGAAAATCTGGTCTGTATCCGGGTGGAGTGAGCGGCCCACCCATTCCATCCTTCTCACTCCTGAGTCCAGCCCTGAAACTGCTATCAAAGATAGCAACCTTGGTTGCTAATCAAAAATCCTGGACTCATTTCCGGATACAGACAGGATTCACTGAGACCAAACAATACAGGCAGGAGAAATGTACCGTCCATCCAGGACCTGTCCAAGTGGTCCTGTACAATATATATATATATATCATGTTACAGTATACTACAAGTTATTATTACATAGTGAACTCCAGTCAGGGATTCTCAGTTTCTCAGCATGGGAAGCTCCTTCCCCCCTCAGACAAGCTGAAATTGAGAGCAGAGAGCTGTCTGTGACTAACAAAGCACACACACAGAGCGTGGAGGGTGTGTGTATAACTTCTCCCTATCACAGCAGAGGCAGTGCATTCCTCTCTTTGCTGACAAAGCTTGACAAAGAAAAGAAGATTAGCTATATTACAGAGACAGTGCAACTAGAAAAGGCTGCAGTAAACCAGACCACATTAGAACAGGTATATGAACTTACAGGATAGAAGAAATAAGGCTGAACATTTTGTTACAGAGTCTCTTTAAAGAGGAACTGTAACCAAGGATTATACTTCTTTCCAATTAGTATCTGTTACCCCCTTTCTCGAGTAGATCATGGGGGGGGGGGGTCTGTATAGCTGATATTGTGTTGAAACCCCTCCCACAATGTGATGTCATGACTATGGTCTTGACAGTTTGTTGTCTTTACATATAGCTGTTCCCAACTACCAAGCAACCAGTATCTCCCTCTGTGCATATGTATATCTATATATAAAAAACAACCAAACAAACAAAAAACACCTTTATCCAATTGCATAGTTAGGGGGAGTGGTTATAGTTAGTGTCAGTTGGCGCTGTCTCTTTTTTTTTATCATGTCTGCCAGTAGTAACGATGATGACCTGCAGGCTTATGGTGGATCAACCAATATGAACAAATTACATTGCGAATATCAATTATTTCTTAATCTCTCTTCTATTGTTTGTATTGTATAGATCCCCCCCCCCCCCCCCCCTTTTTGCTAAAGTTCCTACTTAATATATTGCAGATATATTCTTTTTCCTGAATTATTCATGCATTATTTTTTATGACCATGGGAACTTATAAATGGCAATCAATTCACAAAAGTTAGGATGTGATGTGGATTTGTTTATATTAGCTGACATATTATTTATTGCCTATTTCTCTTTATGGAATGAAAATGGTTTGAATCTGATTTTTTTTTATTTAATGCAGGTATGAGAATGAACTTCATATGTGGCAGCAAGTTGAGGCTGACCTCAATGGACTCCGAAAGGTGATGGATGAGTTGACCTCAGCCAAGAGTGACTTGGAACTTCAAGTTGAAAGCTTGACTGAGGAACTCACTTCTCTCAAGAAGAACCATGAGGAGGTATATAAAGTCCAAACATGTCCTCAAAGCAGGGGAGTAACTAGAGTGGAGCAGTTCTTGCGGTCACAGGGGGGCCCAGAGCTGTTTTAGGACTCTACGAACTACTAACTCACCTACTAACTACTCAACTACTAACCTTCCCCTCCTCCTATACAGGGGACAATACTTTAGATCAGGAAGTGACCACAGTGTAACCGTCACTGATAAGAAATTCCCCTTTTTATCTCTTTCTGTCTCTCAGAAGCCATTTTCTGCTAGGAAAGTGTTTTATAGTTTGAATTTCTTATCAGTGAGGGTCACACTGTAGTCACTTCCTGCCTGAGTCAGGACTGAGTCAGCCACGTACACACCTGATACTTAACTATTTCAGGCAGAGAAAGAAAAAAAGGAACACAGCATAGCTATGTGTGTGCTAGGCACTGTACATACACATGTTTATCTCATGTCACAGGTCACTTCGGTTATCTTTTAAGGGCACTAAGAGGAGGCAAGGGAAGGGGTGTGAACATTGGGGGGGTAATCAATGTTTCGGGGGGGGGGGGATGAATTGTAGTTACGCCACTGGATAAAAGCAAGACTTCATGGGATTTAAAGTATACCTGTGCATGCATACATCATTACAGTTCTCTGTGTGCCTCTAAGCATACTTCAGAAATTATATTGAACCTTGATCTAGTTTAGAAATCTGGCTGCCTGGGCTTCATTGCCCTTGCAATACACACTGGCAGTATTAAACAGCAGTGTTGTCATCTCCTGTCTGCATAAGAAGCTAGGAGGTAGACAGCAGGGTGGAGCTTCTTATGGCATTATGTCTGACTACAGCAGTCTATAGCTATAATGACAGAAGCCCCTCCCTAGCTAGCAGAAACCTGCTACCAGACACCAGAAATCATGCATCATGTCTAACTTCTTTAGACAGCCATCACTGTTATTAACAATTGCCGGTTCGGTTAGAGGGACACTATGATGCAGTGGCCAGTTCTCTGTATCAGGACATCCTGGGTAAGAGATCCAATATGTTTTTTTTTGGGGGGGGGGGGGGGGGGTTTAATAATTTTGGGGACAAACTGACCTTTGTAATTATGCTTATCTTGCATTTTAGGAAAGATGAAGCCGGCACCATCCATATAACGTATATGCTCTTTTATTGCATTATGGTTGATACAATCTGTCACAAAGGTGCAACGTTTCGGGGAGCATCCCCTTTCTCAAGCAAGTGACAGACTGTCTGTCACTTGCTTGAGAAAGGGGGTGCTCCCCGAAACGTTGCACCTTTGTGACAGATTGTATCAACTGATTCAATAAAAGAGCATATCCGTTATATGGATGGTGCCGGCTTCATCTTTCCTGATATACATCCGTTTGGTCAACGGACAGCCGTGGCACATCACCATCTTCAACAGTAGGAGTGCCTCCTCTAGTCTTCACTTTTATCTTGCATTATAGGTGTTAAAGTTTATCTAAGACCAGTATACAGACTGCTGCTCTGCTCTCTCGAACATAAAAAGCTTATTAAATTCTATGTAAAAAGAAGGAGGTAGGATAAGCAGGAGATGTCGCTCTACAGTAGCACCTGGGAAACTTCAATAGCAGTTGGCCTAGTAGAACACAACTGTAGGCACACTACGTTTCCACCTAATACAATCATTTTGGGCTATCAAAATCTACAGTGTCACTACAACAGCTTAGACAGACATTTTTCTACCTTTCCATTTTCCAAACCATGTAGAAGACTTCTATTAGAACGGTTGATGCTATATTTGAAACGAGAAATAAGTATAGTAATAAAATTGCTTATATGTCTGTTATGGTTATTTCAACCTTCAGTGTTCCCACCAGATGTAAGCTCCAGCTTATATTTCTACCTTATTCCATAGGATACAAAATCCACCCAGGAGACCAGCGTTGGCCAAGTCAATGTTGAAATGGATGCTGCTCCAGGAAACGACCTGACCAAAAAACTCAATGACATGAGAGCCCAGTATGAAGCCATGGCAGAGAAAAACCGCAAAGCTGCTGAGGATTGGTTCAACCAAGTGGTAAAACATTTTACTCTTAAAATTTCAAAACAAAGAACGAGCTTTCTGTTAGAAACAGCAATAGTCTGAAGATGAACACTTGGCTTGCAGCACTACACTGTAATATTCCACCAAGACATGGGTGGAATCTAGATGCTCTCCCTAGGTATTCATTGGATTTCCTACAGCAACCCAAAACATACTTGGAGCAAGTCAAAAAATATTCCTAGAGGCCTAAACCATCGAGTACCTCAGAGGAACAGTTAGTACAGAACAGGTTATTTCAGTGCCAATGGCTTGAATATCAGTGTTCAGCTACAACATCTGCTTTGGCAAAAGGGACATGGATTGGGCACCAAGTGTTTTTGCCAAATCGGCTTTCGCTGTGTCATCTGGTACCTAAAAATCTTGTGGTAGATGAGTGGTGAATTGTTCAGTAGCGCTGAACCCAAAGGGCAAATATGAGAAAGAGGAGTAACAGGAGGCATCCATCATGAGGTTTAAAGTGGACCTAAACTCTTGCACAGGACATAGGGCAAACAGAGAAATGCACCCTGTGTGTTTTTAGAGAGACGAGCCTGTCTAATCCCCCCTCATCTTCAAGGAATCACAAGTGTAATTTGATCTCTCAGCTGTGTCAGTACAGAAATCCGGCAGTCCTCAGTAGACAGACACAACTAATATGGAAATACAGGATGTTAACCCTTTGTTAAGCAGGAAGTAGACACTGCAAATGTATTGCAGTTCTGAAAGCAACAGTGATTTTTTTTTTTTTAATACTATGCTGTTTATCTTGTAGAGAAGAGAGGAATAGGATAGGGAGCAGCTAACAGGTTTCCACCACAGTAGTTGAATAGAGATGTAGCGAACGGTTCGCCGGCGAACGGTTCCAGGCGAACTTTAGGGGTTCGCGTTCGCCTGGACCAAGCAAACTTTTGCGGAAGTTCGATTCGCCCCATAATGCACTATGAGGGTCAACTTTCACCCTCTGCATCACAGTCAGCAGGCACATTGTAGCCATTGAGGCTACACTAAGCCCTGGAGCCCCACCCCCCCTTTTATAAGGCAGGCTCGCCGGCCATGACACTCACTCGTGTGCCTGCTGCAAATAGACAGACTAGGGAGAGCTGCTGCAGACTTGTTCTCCTAGGGAAAGATTAGTTAGGCTCTTGGCTTGCTCCTGGCTGATTGTTATTGCTAAAATAGCACCCCTCAACAGCTCTTTTGAGAGATAATGTTTTCCAGATGTGTTTTTTTGTGTGTGTGTTGCTCACTGACATTATACAGCCCTATCTGTTGCAGCTGGACCTTGTTAATTGTTATTACTGTGCCAGCCAGGCTCTGCCTAACTATCTATACTGGGACACCTACCTATGCCTACCTAACTACTGGGGCACCTACTTAACTATACGGGGACACCTACCTACCTATACTAGGGGACCTACCTACCTATACTGGGTCTCCTACCTATGCCTACCTACCTATACTGGGACTCCTACCTATGCCTAGCTAACTACTGGGACACCTACCTATGCCTACCTACCTATACTGGGACTCCTACCTATGCCTAGCTAACTACTGAGGCACCTACCTATGCCTACCTACCTATACTGAGACTCCTACCTATGCCTACCTACCTATACTGGGACTCCTACCTATGCCTAGCTAACTACTGGGACACCTACCTATGCCTACCTACCTATACTGGGACTCCTACCTATGCCTAGCTAACTACTGGGACACCTACCTATGCCTACCTACCTATACTGGGACTCCTACCTATGCCTAGCTAACTACTGGGACACCTACCTATGCCTACCTACAGTACCTATACTGGGACTCCTACCTATGCCTACCTACCTATATTGGGACTCCTACCTATGCCTAGCTAACTACTGGGACACCTACCTATGCCTACCTACATACAAATACAAGAAGATAATAAGGTCGTTGCTTCATTGTGGACAGACCAAATTTGATCAGCTGGACAGTCACTGTTGTTCTATCATTGAGCTACCACAGCCCAGCGACCATATGGGCTTGAAAACCGCCACGCCTGCACTCTCGCCACGGTGCGCACCAGTCCAGCACGGCCACACTACGCAAACAGCTGTTTGCGGTGCATTACACAGTGAGTTTGGTGTGTCAGTGTGAAGCAGAACTCTAATTACACTCCCTGATTGATGTATAAACATGCAAGATGTTTGAAAGCACTATAGGCCTGCAATTTAGCATTCAATGTGATTTCTGCCCTTAAAACGCTGCTTTGCGTCACATCCAGATTTTTCCCCAGGACTTTGGGCATGTATCCCACTCCGCCATGCCCCCCTCCAGGTGTTAGACCCCATGAAACATCTTTTCCATCACTTTGTGGCCAGCAGCATACATTTTTCTATTTTTCAAAGTTCACCTCCCCATTGAAGTCTATTGCGGTTCGCAAACTTTTCCGCGAACCGAACCTTCCACAAAGGTTCGTTCGCGACATCTCTATAGTTGAAATCTATGCCCTGTTTGGGAGTTGTTATCCCTGCCAGGGCGTAGATTTCAGCTACTCACGCCACGCAGTCTCTGTTCGCGCCACTCTGTTGTCACCAGGCCATTCGCTCTGCTGTCATACTATGCCATGCGATAGACAGGAGCCAATTTCATTAGCTCTTGACTCCGTGATTACTGTGATCCAATCACAGTAATCGCTGTTTACAAAAGGGAAAGGATAGCTCTGATCCTTCTCAGGTACCATGCTTACCTGGGGCTTTCTTAACCACCCTGGCGTTCTGATTAAATCGCCAGGGTGGCTGCGGGAGGGTTTTTTTTAAATAAAAAAAAAACTATTTCATGCAGCCAACTGAAAGTTGGCTGCATGAAAGCCCACTAGAGGGCGCTCCGGAGGCGATCTTCCGATCGCCTCCGGCGCCCAGAATACACAAGGAAGGCCGCAATGAGCGGCCTTCCTTGTTTTGCTTATATCGTCGCCATAGCGACGAGCGGAGTGACGTCATCGACGTCAGCCGACGTCCTGACGTCAGCCGCCTCCGATCCAGCCCTTAGCGCTGGCCGGAACTTTTTGTTCCGGCTACGCTGGGCTCAGGCGGCTGGGGGGACCCTCTTTCGCCGCTGCTCGCGGCGGATCGCCGCAGAGCGGCGGCGATCAGGCAGCACACGCGGCTGGCAAAGTGCCGGCTGCGTGTGCTGCTTTTTATTTGACAAAAATCGGCCCAGCAGGGCCTGAGCGGCAGCCTCTGGCGGTGTTGGACGAGCTGAGCTCGTCCAGACCGCTCAGCAGGTTAAGCCTCCTTAGCGCTGCTTGTCCCTCGCCGTCTCCTCGGCAATTCAGCCGGAAACCCTGGCCAAGTCGCTTTGTCATGCATGCACAGCCTGGCCAGGCAAACTCCCCCATCGAGCTCCCGCAGGTGGGGGTGTTCTGTGCTTGTGCAGTGCTGCTGCACAGGCGCAGAACGATCCCAGTAACGGGAGCACGACATGGGAGTGCGCCTAGCCAGGCCGCACATGCGCAACGAACTCGGCCAGGTTTTCAGTCTGAATTGCCTGGGACAGGAGCCGCCCGGGGAGACAGCGAGGGACGAACGGCCCTTAGGAGGCTTAAGGAAGCCCTAGGTAAGCATGGTACCCGAGACGCTTCTCGTCTTAGGTTCCCTTTAAGAGGCCAGAACCATGCAGTCCCGCAAGGGTTACATAGGGAGATTAGGGTTAAGAGTGTTTTGGGGAAATAAGGTTTTATTAAGGTGAAAGTTTAAATTGGGCTGATGATGGATGGGACGAAAACAAAAATACCACTTAAAGAGAAACCGTAACCAAGAGTTGAGCTTCATCCAAAGCAGTAGCTCCTTTCCTATGAGAAATCTATTCCTTTTCTCAAACAGATCATCGGGGCTCTGTACGTCTGATTGTGTGGTGAAACCCCTCCCACAGTGGGATGTCAGCACCTCACAGCCCTGAGGTACTGACATCACACTGTGGGAGCCTTGTTGCATTGTGGGAAACAACAGCTATTCACAACTGCCAAAGATGCAAGCAGCATACCCTACCAGTGACATCACCTGCCAGCAGTAAAAAGTCACCATATGATAAATGTCAGAATGTAAATCAGGGAGAGAAAAGATTTTACAATGGGAAAACACTGACTAAATCATTTATACATAATTATTGTAAAAATAAAGCACTTTTTTATTACATTATTTTCACTGGAATTCCCCTTTAAGTAGTGTCTTAAAGCTGCAACAGTACCTAAACCCAATCCATGTAGCCAAAATGCAATGCCAAACTGAAGAGTACAAGGACGTGAATAGTATACTATCCTCTGTAATAAAACCCGTGTGTCCCTGCCTGTGCTGTCTCTGTGTAGCCGGCTCCGTGCTCTTTGCTACTGCGCATGTGCGAAGCACGGACCCAGACAGCCGTTGAGACAGGACGGGGGCCAGTGAGCCAGGCCGGCGTGTGCACGGGCGGGCGGGTGCGCGCAGGGTGGGTGTGTGCGCGCAGGGCGGGTGTGTGCGCATGCGCACTGTAAAAAGATAGACCTAGAGCCCGTTTTAAAGTGGGCTTGGGTCTACTAGTATTCTATAAAACACTGAAAAAATACGTTAACACAATATATGAATGCATGATGATAATGATGATAATGATTGATTATTCTTTTTGTTACCAGAGCGCTCAACTGAGCAAAGAGATATCTGCTGGAGCTCAGGAAACTCAAGTAAACACCAGTGAGATAACAGAACTAAAGCGTACTCTTCAGTCACTGGAGATGGAGCTGCAAGCTCAATATGCCATGGTAAGGGGACTGCCCTATGGGAAGCCAGCAATAATCATTAGTGACGATCGTAATCAGCAAAATTACGATTTCATAAATTTTCACAATTACGCCTATACGTAATTGCAAACTGAATTGATTTTGTAGTCATCCGTAATTTCGCATTAAAAAAAAACTGTAATTTTCGCAAAAGTCCACGTAATTTTGTGCCAAATTTGGTGGTTAACCACTTTATGACAAGCTGACTTATTAAAACGTCCTGCTAGAGCCTCTTAATGGCTCCAGGATGTTTTTATAAGTCAGACAGTGTTGCTGCCGCTGTGCTCTCCCGTGTGTGCACATGCGCGCTCCCGCAAGTGCACATGCATTCCCGTGCACATGAAAATAGTGGGGTGAAAAAAACCACCAAAGAAAAAACACACCTTTATTGTCACCATACTTTGTACTATGGACATAATTAAAATCTTGTGATAACCAGGACAAATAGGCAGATAAAATGTGTGGGTTTTATGCACAGTAGCAGTGTTTATATTAAAACTATAGGGGATGATATTGGAGACATTTTTTTTCCTTGTTTTTCCCTTTAAAATGCATAGAAAATAAAGTAATTACTGAAAACAAATATCAACCCCAAAAAGCCAAATTTGTGGTGAAAGATACAAGATATAGATTATTTCATTGTGATTAGTAGTGATTAAGCTATTGGCTAATGAAAGGGATGAGCACTGAATGGTGAAAATCGCTCTTGTCCGTTAGGGTAAAAAACGCTTTGGGGTGAAGTGGTTAATAGCAAATCCCCCATACATGCTACTGACACCAAAATTGATGCCTATGTTAAAGGGAATAGTGGGTACAATGGGGAAAAAAATATTTTGCAAAAAGGAGCACAGAGTTTTTGAGAAAATCGATGTAAAAATGCAAAGATAAAATGGTTTTTAAACCTGGAAAAATGAGTTTAAAAAACATTTTTCTTTGCGTTTTTAAAATCAATTTTCTCAAAAACTTTTTTTGACTTGTACCCAAAATTCTCCTTAAAGGGGAACTGAAGAGAGAGGTATATGGAGGCTGTCATGTTTATTTCCTTTTAAGCAATACCAGTTGCCTGGCAGCCCTGCTGATCCTCTGCCTCTAATACTATTAGCCATAGCCCCTGAACAAGCATGCAGCAGATCAGGTGTTTCAGTGGTTCAGACTTATAAGTCTGATCTGACAAGACTAGCTGCATGCTTGTTTCTGGTTTTAATCAGATACTACTGCAGAGAAATAGACCAGCAGGGCTGCCAGGCAACTGGTATTGATTAAAAGGAAATAAACAGGACAGGCCTCCATATACCTCTCTCTCTTCAGTTCCCCTTTAACCCTTTCCACTCGGAGTTCTTTCCTAAAGGAAGTCGTTTCTGCTCTGAGTTTTTTTTTTTTAAGAAATGCGCTCTCCCTCTTATTCTCTCTCTCATTTTTAACATGGAACACCGTAACATGGTATATCTTATTTGGGCAGTTTGGCATCTTCTATTGGCTGGTAGCAGAGGAGAAAGCCAAGGTATGGTAAATTGAAAAACAGTTTCCTGGGTGTAATCCGGGCCTGCGGGAGCAAGTTTCCCAACAATAGGTGGTTTTATGCCCGCCACCCGGGGTCTTACTGTCCCTACACACAATGCAATCTTTGGTATTTCAATCGGGCACATTAGCAATAAAATACTGGCTATTATTTACACCCTCCCCCAGTCCATTCCATAGGATGCCATTCATTCTCTGTGCAACTTTGCAATCAGTCTGCAAAAAATCTGCAATTTAATCTGCAAGGAATCTGCAGAAAGGAATCTGCAAAAAGGAATGTCACTTCCTTCCGGCCGGGATCGCGGATTTCCGGTATGGGGCTGGGGGGCACTGACAGTGTGGGCATGTAGTATTGCATGCCCACAAACCGGTGCACAGTTATCGGCGGTTTGCGGCGGTCCCGATGCGCTGCAAATCGCCGCTGCAGGGATGTCCCGCTTAGCGGGAAATACGAGCACATCAGGGTTTTCTGTATGTCGGCACAAAATTTCGCGAAAATTAAGTGAAAAATTACGTGAAATTATGAAATACTACTATTACATACGAAATCAATTACGATTTTCCCTGAAATTTCGAATTACGATTACAATGCGAAAATGCAAATTTTGATGCAAAATTTTGCAGATGCGAATTTTCGACCCATCAGTGGTCATCATAAATGCCCTTCTCTAAACCAAGCTGCCTTTTACTAACTCACTGCTAAAGACATACCTGTTACTACCCTCTTTCCCTAAAAATAAGACCTACCCTGAAAATAAGCCCTAGCAGGAATTTTGAGCATGCTTGCAATAGAAGTCCTCCCCCGAAACTAAGCCCTAGCGAAAGTTAAAAAGAAGAGGGGGCCAGTAAGCAGAGACACAGTGATGCAGTGCCAATGCTCCTGTCATCCCAGCAAACAGCAATGTAATGTTATCAGCAGTGTGCAGGCATGACAGGGCAGGTGCCTGATCAGTATGGTAGCATACCTTTAAATCAAGGAACTGTACAGTACAAAGGAGCAAGAAATGTTCTGCTGCAAGGCACTTCCTGATAGAAATATAAGACATCCCCTTAAAATAAGCCCTAGCACATCTTTAAAGGGACTCCAAGCACCTCTCATGGGCATGCCTTTAAGACTCTGACCAGTACTGCAAAGTACTAAGATGCATACCTTTCTGTAGCTTGTGCTCGCCTCTTTCATTTGATGTCTGAATCACCGTTCTACACCAAATTCTACACCAAATAGTTTTCTTTCGATTTCAGTTTAAAAATTGTGGCTGCCATCTTGGCTTTGTAATAACTTCTGGGCCAACCCTGTCTTCTCTGTTAGTGAAGTGCATCACTCAATGAAGCAGGAAGAGGAAGTGACACGCATGGCCATTGCAAGAGGCTCCTCCAGAGGGCTCATAGCACGACTTTGTTGGAAGTCGTCTGGCTTAAAGGCATGCCCATAAGAGGCGCTCGGAGTCCCATTAAGAGCAAAATATAATATAAGACATGGTCTTATTTTTTGGGGAAACACGGGTAGGGCAATGTGTCAAGGAGAGTGAAAACATGCCAGTGCTATAGGTCCTAGGTTCTCAACATGCGGTACGCGTACCCCCAGGGGGTACTTCTGATGGGTCCAGGGGGTACTCGGGCTTGATATACTTGACCAAGAATAACAAATTTAGAGATTTAGAAAATTATAACTCTTATTTAAACAACATCAAAATAGTATTTTAGCTAATTAAAAGCAATAATAAATGCTTGCACATTGTTTAGAACCAATTATCACGTACTACGATTAAATATATATTTGTCAAGGGGTACTTGTGATCATGTTTACTATGCTAGGGGGTACTCGATGAGTACAGGGTTTTAAAAGGGGTACACACTTATAAAATGTTGAGAAACACTGCTATAGGTCTCTTGTTTCACAAACCCACATGCAAGTACCAGCATACTGTGCTTATGGATTAGGCCTCGATTCATCATTGTCTTTGAGATAACTTTTTCCAGTTTGTTAAATTACCAAATTCGAAGTTTATCGATTTCTAGTTGTATTCATCAAGGTTTGTCTGCATTTGGTGTGAATTCGATAGAATATCGATAACAATTGGGGTAACCATTCAGTAACGTGTCGCTATTTCCATGTTACAGTGGTAATTTAACACAAGTCCATAAGATTCCCTTGGAATTGTGGGTATAAAAGGCAGTCCTTTGAACACCACGTAGCAACATTCTGAATAGGGCTTAAGACCTGGACCAGGATTCTGGAAGTGGCTTGGGACAATCCCACAATTTCGCCAGCTACGGCTTGATCGGAGCCTTTTCTGAAAAAAATATAGTGCAGCTAGCAAATTAGTTAACCGTGGCACTGCCTGTGTTCTCTTACAAGATGATTCAAGAGAAATGCAGATGTCCTGGTATAGCAAATAAATCCATTCTCTTGCAAATTGATATGGTTCTAGACCTTATTCTTGCCCTTCTACGCCTTTGAATCACTCTCAGCTGATACATAACCACTTCAAATGGCTCCATCTTCTCTGTCAGCAATGATCTGACAGGAATAACGACAGAGCAGTGAAGGAGATAACTAATCCTAACTGTAACGCTAAACCACACCCACTTTCATTTTCATGAATTGCACTTACTTCCGTTTTATCGCATTGTTACCGAATGATTACCGAATGCTCGCTAACAGCTGAAGATAACTTTGATGAATACTGAAATCAACTTAACGAATTCGGTATATTACCAAACTGTCGTTAACCAATTCGATATGTCTTGATGAATCGAGGCCTAAGTCCCTTTGGACATGTAATTCGGGCATGAGCGTTGCAATCACCCCTGCGACCTCTGCCATTGCAGGGGGTACCAGAGGCTTTGGGGGCACCTGCTCCTCCCTCTCCCCAACCTCAAGTGCATCCAATCAGCAACAACAACTCCCCATTTGGTCACAAAAACTGTCCCTGTCACCTTCTCCTGCCATGTAGAGTAGCGAGTAGCGGAAGCGCTTGTAATATTTTCCAGCTTCACAGCAGAACACTTACTCTGCCACCATTTGCCAGTTCCCAACCACATGACCCTCAGGGGGTTTGGAGCCCCATGCTATCATTTTTGCAGGGGGGGGGCACTATTAATTCTAGTTACTCCCTTGAATTCGGAGTGCTGTTATTGCCAGACCCCAAATTACCCTGACTCACAGAGAAATCCCCCAGCGCCGCTATACCGGTCACAATTGTCTATGGCAGCACCAAGTCAGGCGCTACGCAGTGCCTTTCAGATACCAAGATGACGTGACTCGTGTATTGGAGTCACGTGAAATGCTCCATGACCCGCAAGTGAGTGAACTCCCCCGATCCTGTCCGCTTCTTCGGGTAATGTAATAGTGCTAAACAGCGGTTATCTGGAGTATTGGGGCATACCGAATTTGCTGTGCCGAATACGAACACTAACTATTTGTATGATTCGGTTTTAAGATATAAAAAGACACATAAAATAAACAATATATTTATTATTAGAAAAAGAACTTGGAGGATTCACTGGCACAAACAGAAGGCAACTACTGCATGCAGATATCCCAGATTCAGGCGAATATCAGCACTTTGGAGGCACAGCTGGAAGAGATGAAAGAGGAAGTTATGTGCCAGAAACAGGAGTACGAAACTCTTCTGGATGTCAAAACTCAGCTGGAAAATGAGATCAAGACCTATCAGGACCTTCTGGAAAAGGGGTAAGCGACGAGGGAAATGGCTGTATAACATTATTTAACAAACATAATGCAGTGACGACTCTGTAGACAGGTTTCATGGGCAGAGATCCAACTTGGTATTATGCTTGGAGAAGTGCCAGTTGGCTTACCGTCAGGTTCATCTCGCTGTACAGATTTCCTTCTTGAATTAAGGCTGGTAGGCCGAGTGCTCCGACTACAGGTAGAGATGGGGCATGACTTCGCCTTCTGCTAGTCTTGATCAAAAGTGCTAATTGCTAGCAACTGGAATGGGCCTAACTACAGAAGTCCCGCCATGGAACGTGTCATGATATCATGTTAGATCCATCAGCCCAATTCTAGTAGACTGTGAAAAGGGCAGATCAATGCCACTCAAGTCACGATGTGTTATTTTGTTGCAAGAGAGGATTCTGTTATGTTGTATATACTATAATTGATAAGCGAAAATGTCAAATTTTTTTTGCATTAATTTTCACAAAAATAATGTTAACCAATTGAGGACCTCAGTGTTAAACCCCCCTAAAGACCAGGCCATTTTGCTGTAAATTGGCCACTGCGGCTTTAAGGGCCACTCGACAGCACACAAGTGATCCCCCCCCCCTTTTCTCCCCCCCAACAGAGCTCTCTGTTGGTGGGGGCATATTGCCCCCCCTCAATGTTTGTTTGTTTGTGTTTTTTTAATAAAAAAAGTGTTTTTTTTTAATTGTGTAACCCCCCCCTCCCCCCGCCATCCAATCCCCGTGATCAGCTGTCATAGGCTTCAGCCTATGACAGCCGATCACCTCTATGTCTCATCTCAGGAGGGGACAGCCGTGTCACACAACTGTCCCCAGTACAGCGCTGCTGGAGATCGCAGCGCTGTACACATAATTAGATGGCGGTTACGCTGTCTAACAGTCGCCGCTCGGAGACTGAAGGCAGAGCTCCGCTCTGCCCACCAAGCAGGAGATGCGTGCGCACCATGCGCGCAATCTCCTGCAAAACAGAACACCAAGACTTTACACCGATCGCCGTTATGCGGTCCTGGGGCTGCTGCCGCGGCCACACCCATCGCCGTGACGCGGTTGGCTAATGGTTAAATTCGACTTTTGAGTGAAAATGCCCTCAAAATTATTTTACAATTACTTGGTGATTTTTTACAAATTTTCACACTGAAAATAAACTATTTCACCTTTTTCACGGTAAAAATACAGTTTTTCATGTTTTCATAATTTTTTCACCAATTTGAGAACATATAACTTATTTTCGCTAATATTTTCTTAAAAAGGAAAATGTAATTTGCGATGCGAAAATAACTTTTGCAAATTTTCGCAAGCAACATTATATACTAGAAAGCCATTTTATAATTTCCTGTTAAAAAGTCTTTATGCAGCTATGATTTCTTGACATTCCAAATTATTCACTGATTGGAAGTTGGTATAGCCCCAGATTCTTATGTTTGCATTCCCAGCAAACAGCTTATATTTCCTGCAGTAGGCGTTTCCACTTTAGACAGGAAGAGGAAAATAATAAGGCTGGGAGCACTTGCATTCATTTTCAGGACAGGACTACTGAAAAAGGCATGCAATTTTGCTTGGTGTGCTCCCAATCTAAGAGTGAGTTACTTTAGGATGTTTGCTAAAATATTCAATATATACCCGGAGAAAATTGTGTTTCTACATAAAATATGGACTTAAACTTTATAAAGGTACTTAAGTCATACTTTAAGGTTTAAAAAAAGTATAACAAAGCAAAAATATCAACTAAATTATCATTTGTGTTTGATAGAGATGCTGAGACCGGGAGTGGGCAAGATGCAAGCCATGTGGATACAAAAACTGGGTCCAGAGCTCAGATTTCTCAGTCCAGCGCCTCCAGAACCCCTGCTTCTACCACCCAGGCTTCTAGATCCACTCCAACCCAAAGCTCAAGCTCTACAGCTCCAGCTTATCAAAGTTCAGCTTCAAGTAGTCAGAGATCGAGCACTTCACCATCTTCTGCATCTTGTTCTTCTGCCTCTGCTGGTCAAAGCTCCAGTTCATCAGCCACTTCTGGCGCTGGAAGCGGTAGATATGGTGGCCAAAGCTCTAGCTCTTATGGATCTGGTGGTCATGGAGGATCCATTTCTGGAGGTCAAAGCTCAGATGGTAAGCAGATTTCCCAAAAAAATTGCATGATACTTTGCTAAGAAACCTAATTGCTGATCATAAGTAAATCCTTAGAGGCCATTTTGTTATTCAAAAAGGGCATTCAAAAATGTATTCTACATGTACATAAGCTTTTAGTAAGATATTTAATAAAAACACCTGAACTGATTATTTCTACCTTGAAAGCAGATGATAATTACTGTACATCATTGCTGACTGCTCACACCTAGTCAATCTTAAACATTCCCGATTTAGACACATGCAAAGAGGAAAGGGATCACTCTGCCAACTGTCATGTCTTGCTACTGACATATAGTCTATCATGGCTATTTATTTCACTGTAGTATAGTGGAATGGCTTCAGACTGACTGGAAGGGAGTATTAAAGTGAACAAGCCGGCAGAGGTTGGTGAGCTGGATAAGTATGTACGTTAGTGGGACAGGTACCTCATAAAGCTCCGCCCCTGCTTGCCCCCAAACTGAGCTAAAACGCCTGTTGGCATCAGATGTGCAGGGGGTGGGGCATGACTTCACAAGGCGGGACGACGTCCTTCTACATTCACATAACTATAAGCCATTCACTGCCCCAATGCAGAACTAATATGGTCATCTAGAGTTTTTATTTCCCTTTTAATGCATCCCAAAATGTTGTTAGCTTTAGCTGCAGCGGCTTGGCATTGAGTGTGATTATTTAACTTGTTGTCGATGAGTACTCCTAAGTCCTTCTCCACGTTTGATATCCCCAACTGTATCCTATTTATTTTGTATGGTGCTAGACCATTGGTACGACCAAAATGCATGACTTTACATTTTAATAATAATAATAATAATAATAATAATAATGGTCCTAGTTCTCCTCCCTCCCATCTAACAGAGTATTTGCTTATCTGAGCCATGTGTCTACATTTACCCGATCCTGCCTAGCATTCCCCTCTTCCTCCCGGCAGCCTGCTGAGCCTCTCGCTCTTCATACATGGCTCCCAATCATGTGACTGCTCAAACTTTATTGAATGGAATGGCTTCCAGAGAGTGTGAGCAGCCTCAGAGAAGTCTTGGAGCCATGCAATAAAAGAGGTCATCAGTGAGAAAGTCAGTTGGTCATTAGAAGAGTGTGGAGAGTAGTTAGAGGATTCTATGTACTTGAATGTCTGCCTCACATTCTCTACTGCTTTATTTTTATCAGCCGTTAAAACAAAGAGAAAGATTGTAACGGAAACCTATATAGATGGCAACATGGTGGATTCAAAGACAGAAGAATATGATGTCTAAAGAAGATTGTTGGAGATTTGGAAGATGTATCACCTACTGCTAACATGCTAAACCTTTGCCCACTTTTCTGCTGTTACTCACTGCTCATTCTCAGTACTACCCTCAATAAAGCTTTTAAGCAATTGCAACTGAATTGGGTGTCATGTCAAAGGTGTAATGGTGCAATGTATATTGTATACTATACCAGTTTTAAAGAACAGATAGGTCGTTCAAACTTGCCCTGAATCCTTCCTAAGGGCCGGTTCACACTTGCGGTTCCCTGCCAAACGGACCGGATGACATGACCGGATCCGGACCGGATCCGGTCAGGTTGCATCAGGTGTTCATCAGGATGCGATCCGGATCCGTTTGGCAAAAGATAGTAGAAACCGAATAAAAATGTTGGGGTCTGGGAGGTCAGCAGAAGGTGGACCTGTGGAATCAGGCCCTCCGCTGTTTAGCACTCACCTCCACCTCCGACATACTGCCAACATCTCCAGCACGTTTAAAGTCACTGCTGATCCACTCCAAAATGCTTGCCCATGTGTCCCCATCCAAAATCGCCGCTACAATACGCATAGGAAGTGGGGTAGAACATCCGGATTTTTAGCCAGTGTGTTGTGCGCTCTCCGGTTCTCATTGGTTTGTATTGGCCGGATGGTGCAGTCCGGCTCCGCTCCGGATACGGCTGCCGGAGGAGCCAGACCAAAAAATAGCGCATGTTGGGTCTTATGCCGGAGTCCGGATCCGGTCCGGATCCGGTCCGGACGAAACGGACGCATGTGAACGGGACGCATAGGCTTTCATTGCTATGCCGTGCGTCCGTTCCGTCCGTTCTGCATGCGGTCCGGCTCCGGCACGGCGATTCCGGACGGCGACCGCTAATGTGAACCGGGCCTAAGCTGCACAAGGCAACGGAAGTAACATATATTTGAGGCGTGCATAAAAAAAGGGCCCGGCTGGATAATAAAATGGCGCCGGTTATTAACGAAATCTGATAACGATAAACATCGTTGTCAATCTTTGTTAGCGATAAATATTGTTGTAAAAAAAGACTAGAAATAATAATATAAAAAAAAGATATTAATGTTAAATATCGTTAAGTAATTGAACAATACAGCTTAACCCAACCCTACCCTCACACAGAACCCTCCACTGGTGGTCCCTAAAATTAACCACTCCACCCGGTGGTGCCCAACCCTAGCCACCCCCCTGGTGGTGCCTAACCCTAACCATACCCTCCCAGTGGTGCCTAAACCTCCCCCCCCTCCCCCCCGGTGGTGCCTAACCCTAACCACTCCCTCTGCAGAAACACCCTTTTACACATAGTAACGATAATATCTTTGATAACGTAAAATCTGTACATATAAACAAAATAATATGACAAAAACTATAACGTTGCAAGCTTCTAAAAACGTTAACATACTTCAAAAACTATAATGTTCTAATGTTGATAAAGGAATACTATCGATTCATATATTTTTTTTCAATTGACACAGGAATTGTTTGGGAAGTGCTGCTAAGTACTGGTGTATACATTTTAGTAGCAACTTCTTTGTTTACTGTTAGCAAAATACTTTCAATCTTTACTGACGCCAAAACTGACGGCTGACTGAGCCATGAGGAGAGGGGAAATTCCCCTCACACTTGATCAGTTAACTCTATGGGCTGGAACCCACAGGAGCGCTTTTGGCAGCGTTTTGGCAGCACTGCGATACGCTAGCAGTTTGCCAAAACGCTGGGCTAATGTTAATGGATGGGGCAACTTCCACAGGAGTGTTTGCGTTTCTCAGAAACGCAAACGCAGGACGTGCAGCATTTTGGGAGCGTTAGCGCTTCAATGTAAAGTATTGAGACGCTAGCGGAAACGCTCAGCAAAACCTAAACTGAGCGGTTTTGCTAGCGTTTTGCGGTTCAGCACACTGTAACAAAATTAAAAATAATTCACAGGACCAATCAGGATAAAAACGCAAAACGCTACGCACCCGCTGGGCAAAAAAATACAATGTTGCAAAACACGACCAAAAACGCGCATGAATCCGCTTGCAAACCGCTCAGACAAAACGCTAGCGGTTGCGTTTTGCGTTTGCTGTTTTCAGTGGGTTCCAGGCCTATGTGTAGCTCTGTGTGTGACAGAGAGAACAGCTGCAGCTCCTGTGTCCTGTGTTCTTCTGACTGATGTGTCTGAAGAGAGCAGAGGAAATGTAACTAATTGTCACAGATTTTCATACTGTTTTTGCTTTCAGAGTTTGGTATATTTGATATTTGCTTTCTGTAGTCTGATATGCAACTCTGGCTGTGCATTGAAGCAGACACCCCTTCTGCTATTGATTTGTCCCAATATAGCTAAATCCTACTCTCAATAAATTACAGCTTTTGCCTCTGATATTTAACATGAAAAGTAGGAAAATGTTTACACAGCTACTTAGACATTATTTGCACACTGTCATTTTAGAACACTTGGGTATCGATAGTATTCCTTTAACGATATTTATCGCAGCGCCCTTTTTTCGCCATATTAACGATAATTGCATTAAAGTCTATGACGGTGCCTTTTTCGTCCACCCTCAGCCAGCGCCCTTTTTTCCTGCTACCTATTTGAGATTTACATTTTCATGATCTCAGCATAGTTAAAAAGCTTCTGTGTGGGAGTGTACTCTTCCCTCTCCCACCTTCCCAATTGGCTGCCAATGTTTTCTGTAACCTCCTGTCCCAGGTGACCTTGATGTCAGGCTGGAAAAAACTGATACAGCAGTAATAACAATTCCTTATAATCATAAGCTGTTGAATTTGGGCATAGACCAAATTTCGACAGGACAGATAGAAAATATTGTAATAATAATAATCATCATCATCTTCTATTTCTGTGTTTAGAGTTATACTTTTAAAGAATGTAGGTACAAGCTGCAACATGTCTTGTAGCTCCATTTCTTGTATTACAGACATCCAGAGCGGCATACCCCAATCTTCACAGAGACCTTTGCTTGTAG
The DNA here is from genome assembly GCF_040937935.1 of Hyperolius riggenbachi. NCBI lineage: Eukaryota > Metazoa > Chordata > Amphibia > Anura > Hyperoliidae > Hyperolius > Hyperolius riggenbachi. Next base: position 32,535,666 of record NC_090657.1, on the reverse strand, counting down.
GCATACAGTACACGGTACACTTGATGACCCCTCTAGAACCTCTAAAGTTAAAGTGAGGGAGAGCCTCCCCATCATGGATTTGTTACTGGAGGTCAACTGATATTCATCTGGTCCTTCAGTCTGAATAGCATGAAGGTATACAGTGCAGGCATTGTTGCCACACGTTATCAGAGGCGTAGCTAGTCCCGGGCGCAGCACTGTGAGGCACACAGCATGGCCGCTGTACCCCCACGTGTGTGAGAGGCACTTGCTGGCTTCCTAAAGTGCCCCTGCTTCTCTCCCTCCTGCCCCTTGCAGCCAAAAAAAATAAATAAAAATCAGAGCACACCTCAGGGGCGTAACTAGTTCCCCCCGGGCCCCCTGCAGAAATTCTGAGCACCACCCAGGGCCCGCTCGGGGCCGCTTTGGGGGGCTGGAGGGGTCGCAACATGAGGGGAAAGCCATGCTGCACTTCGGCGGGGAGGGAGGACGGTCCCCCCCCCTCCCTCACCTGGGGCTCTCCCCTCGGCACTCCCCTCCAGTATCAATACCTTTATCTGTGCAGCGGCGGGCAGCGGCAGCTACATACCTTCCGTGCGCTCCAGTGAGGACGCTTCTCTCTCTAGTGTCTGACGCGACTTCCTGTTTATACGGGAAGTCACATCAGAGGCTAGAGAGAGAGGAACGCACGCTGGAGCACATGGAAGGTATGCAGCTGCCACTGCCCGCCGCTGCGCAGATAAAGGTATTGATGCTGGAGGGGAGTGCAGAGGAGAGTGCCCGAGGTGAGGGAGGGGGGGGACCATCCCCCCTCCCCGCCGAAGTGCAGCATGGCTTTCCCCTCCAGCCCCCCATAACGGCCCGAGCGCCCCCCCCCCCCCCCACCCACGAGGGCAGGGGCTGCAGGGCCTATTGTTACGGCAGTGGCACACCTGGCTAGCTGAAGGTGAGCACATTTGGCTATCTAAAGGGGTAATATATCTGGCTATCTCAACAGGAAAGAAAACATTTTTCATGTATATATATATATATATATATATATATATATATATATATATATATATATATATATATATATATATATATATATATATATATATATATATATATATAAAATATATATATAAAATATATATATATATAAAATATATATATATATATATATATATATATATAAATATATATATATAAATAAATATATATATATATATATATATATATATATATATATATATATATATATATATATATATATATATATATATATATATATATATATAGATATAGATATATAGATAGATAGATAGATAGATAGATATATATATATATATATATATATATATATAGATATATATATATAGATATATATATATAGATATTGATATAGATAGATAGATGGATAGATAGAGATAGATAGATAGATAGATAAATAGATAGACATATAGATAGATAGTCAAAGAGCCAGAGCAGAGCAGCAGCCACTAGGGCGCGCTCTATAGGCAGTAGCAGTGTTAGGGAGACTTGCCAAAGGTCTCCTACTGAATAGGTGCTGGCTTACTGAACAGGCAGAGCCGAGATTCGAACCCTGGTCACCTGTGTCAGAGGCAGAGCCCTTAACCACTACACCATCAGCCAACTGATATATATATATATATACCAGGGGATGAGCAGCACAAACCGAATTATATGCAATACTAAGTAAAGCATGCACGCAGCACTGGAGGTCCCCAGACTCCATAAGAAATATATAAATATAGAGGGTGCTGCAGCACACAGCAGGAAAACAGTGACAGGGGCTCTTGGTTACGCTTTAACGCGTTATTATATTATTTTCCCCTGTGAGCGTGCATAACCACACCCATCTCTAGCACAGTTAAGCATATAAATGAGCAGTGCTCATAGTTCAGTTAGTAGCTAGTAGAAGGTGAGGGGTTTTTAATTTCATTTCTCCCATTTAGCTGACCCCTGGGCTTTTGGCATGGTTCCCACTAGAACGCTGATAAAAAATAGCATTTTTGCCTGGTTAGAGTAGGACTCACCAGATCGGGGACACTTTGGCGCAGTTGGTGAGCTTAAACGCGTTAAAGCGTAACCAAGAGCCCCTGTCACTGTTTTCCTGTTGTGTGCTGCAGCACCCTCTGTATTTATATATATATATATATATATAGAGATAGATAGATAGATAGATAGATAGATAGATAGATTATTTTTACGGTAAAAATATTGTTTTCTGTGTTTTTGTGAATTTACGCAGTAAAACATCGGGAGCCAGTGTTGGATTGCCTGTAGCTACAGGGATGGGGGAGCCTCATTGGGACCCTGAGGCTTCCCTCTCCCTAGGTGAGTACCCCCAGGGGAACTTTTTTTTTGTTACAGGTTCTCTTTACATTTTTTTGATACGATTCAAAACCAAAATAAAGCTTTTCTGCAATCTATACATAACATATGTCCTTTTTAAGAGTTATAGAATACTGTCCTGAAAATGACTGAGCAGATTATGGGGAACCGTAGCAAGAACAGACAAGTAGGGGAGGATGAAAGGGCAGGAGTTCTTAGTAGAGAAAGTAATTGCAGGAACATTCTGTGAATTTCCTACTGAACAAAAAATATTCAGCTGTTTGCATTCTTCTCTGACATGTTTCCAGAACATAAAGAAAAACTCTTAGTAATTGTGGCTGAAGAAATGCACTCTGTAGTATTATCCACAAAGAACGAGGATATGGGGTAGCCATTAGCAACAAATAATATTTAAGTTTATTGTAGTGTAATTAGTAATCAAACCAAGTGAAAAATGGAAGCTGCCATCGTTGTCATTACTTATTGACATGTCGATCTTCTGGCATCAATTGTTGTCTAGCTTTCTGGCTTAAACAATAGTACAGTTAAGTGCACTTATTAAACAGCTAAAAAAAATCCGCTTTGCAGTCCTTGGATCACGCGCAGACTGGACCGGGGGAAGGGGAGGACTTTTCCCCCAGGCCGCTGCCTCCTCAAACAATCAGGGCCGGTCAGTAAATGTAGTTACATTTTTGCAATGCCCAGCCTTAAAAGGAACCTGAGACAAGAAGAGTTTCTGGTTCCATACTTACCTGGGGGTTCCCTAAGCCCCCTTAAAGTGAAGCTTAAGTCAACAATAAAAAAAGGAGGATCTGGAGCGTCAGAGCGGGGCTGCGAGGGCACCGATCGGCTGCTGGGGGCTGAGGGAAGCCCCAGGTGAGTAAATCTCATTTTTTATCGTTGACTTAAGTTTCACTTTAAGGATGCGTCCCTCGCCGTCTCCCCGGGTGGCTCTGGTTCCAGACATTTCAGTGTGAGGTGATAAATAAGTAATTTATGAGAAGTTTTGTGAATAGAGCACATTGTGTGTGAACTAAGGGGTTGATTCACTGACAATCAATGACAGACAGCCTATTGGGCCAATCCCGAGTTGTCCCTCACTAATAAGTATGCTTGTTTGCGTAATATTGGGGAGGATGATTCAGGAGTAGCAATGCTGCAGCAGGATGTGCTCCTTAGCAACCAAGGGGCAGACTGCTGTAACGAGAAAGGGAATAGGAGTGCAGCTAAGGCTAGACAGGTACTGGTGGTAGGGGATTCAATTATTAGGCGCACAGATAGGGTAATCTGTCGAAGAAACCGTGAATGCCGTACAGTCTGTTGCCTCCCGGGTGCTCGGGTTCGGCATATAGCGGAAATAATTGACAGATTATTGGGTGGGGCTGGGGAAGACCCGGCTGTCATGGTACACATTGGCACCAATGACAAAGTTAGTGGGAGATGGAAGGTCCTCAAAAATGATTTTTAGGTACTTGGAGATAAACTTAAAGCAAGGACCTCCAAGGTGGTGTTCTCTGAAATACTGCCAGTGCCACGTGCTACATCTGAGAGACAGAGGGAGCTTAGGGAATTAAATAAGTGGCTGAGAAATTGGTGTAGGAAGAAAGGGTTTGGGTTCCTGGAGAACTGGGCAGACTTTGCAGTCGGCTACAGGTTCTACAGCAGGGATGGGCTGCACCTTAATGGGGAGGGTGCAGCTGCATTGGGGGAGAAGATGGCTAAACGATTGGAGGAGATTTTAAACTAGGATCTGGGGGGAGGCGGGAGGATAAAGTCTCAAAATGTAGACAAGATAAGGTAAAAAGACAGTGGGAGCCTAACATTATGGGGGGTGGAGAGGGGGGTGGGGACAGTGTAAAGATTAAGGAGGTTGGTAAAACTTCAAGTAGCCCATTTCAGGTAAACAAAATTGGTAAATGTGGTGGTAAAAATATAAAGTGCATGGTAACCAATGCTCGGAGCCTTGCAAATAAAATAGACGAACTAGAGTTCATTCTGAATGACAAAGGCTATGACATTGTGGGAATAACCGAGACATGGATGGTAGTGTTGGGCGAACAGTGTTCGCCACTGTTCGGGTTCTGCAGAACATCACCCTGTTCGGGTGATGTTCGAGTTCGGCCGAACACCTGACGGTGCTCGGCCAAACCGTTCGGCCATATGGCCGAACTAAGAGCGCATGGCCGAACGTTCCCCGAACGTTCGGCTAGCGCTGTGATTGGCCGAACGGGTCACGTGGTTCGGACCCGAACGCGCTCTGATTGGCCGAACTGTCACGTGGTTCGGGTAAATAAATACCCGAACCACGTCATATCTCCGCCATTTGTCTGTGGGTTTAGCTTTGGGTAGGCAGGCAGGGTAGTTCGCGCTCCAGCCACGCTAGCCAGGGTCCCCCCCAGTCATTGTGTGTCGCTGCTGGGAATAGTAGTACACCGCTCGCTCAGCATTCTGTTTACTGCCACTCTGTGTACCTCGCTCAGCCACACTATATAGCATTCTGTTTACTGCCACTCTGTGTCTGCTGGGAATAGTAGTACACCGCTTGCACAGCCACACTATATAGCATTCTGTTTACTGCCACTCTGTGTACCTCGCTCAGCCACACTATATAGCATTCTGTTTACTGCCACTCTGTGTCTGCTGGGAATAGTGGTACACCGCTCGCTCAGCCACACTATATAGCATTCTGTTCACTGTTCTGTGTCTGCTTGGAATAGTGGTACACCGCTCGTTCAGCCACACTATATAGCATTCTGTGTACTGTTCTGTGTCTGCTGGGAACAGTAGTACACCGCTCGTTCAGCCACACTATATAGCATTCTGTGTACTGTTCTGTGTCTGCTGGGAACAGTAGTACACCGCTCGCTCAGCCACACTATATAGCATTCTGTTCACTGTTCTGTGTCTGCTGGGAATAGTGGTACACCGCTCGCTCAGCCACACTATATAGCATTCTGTTCACTGTTCTGTGTCTGCTGGGAATAGTGGTACACCGCTCGCTCAGCCACACTATATAGCATTCTGTTTACTGTTCTGTGTCTGCTGGGAATAGTGGTACACCGCTCGCTCATCCACACTATATAGCATTCTGTTCACTGTTCTGTGTCTGCTGGGAATAGTGGTACACCGCTCGCTCAGCCACACTATATAGCATTCTGTTCACTGTTCTGTGTCTGCTGGGAATAGTGGTACACCGCTCGCTCAGCCACACTATATAGCATTCTGTTTACTGCCACTCTGTGTACCTCGCTCAGCCACACTATATAGCATTGCGTACTCTGCCAGTCAGTGTGTATATTGCTGGGATCAGTAATACTCCACTCACCGTCAACCACTATATGAGCTCAACATGAGTTCCCCAGAGACCTCCGCTGTGAGCAGCACTCCCAACAACAGCAACAGCCAACGCCCCACGCAAGCTATAACATCCACCCCAGCAGCCAGTGGTCAGCAGCAGCCCTCCCCGGAGGAGAACGTTGTGTCCATCAGTCCGTCGCCAGAGCGATTAATGAGGGCTGCCATTGAGGAGATGATGGGGCCTGATGTGGAGGAGGAGGTCTGGCTCAGGCCAGCATCCCAAGTTAATGTTGAGGACGATGAGGGGTCTGTGTCTGGGGATGTTGGGGTGGCAGAGGTGGTGGGTGGGTCAGACTCAGGAGAAGAGTTGTATGATGAGGATGATGATCGGGACCATCTGTATGTGCCTCAGAGTCCGACCCCGGAAAACATGTTGTATCGTGTGTTTAGGTACTAAAATCTGCGTTCCCTCCCAGTAGTGTTGGGCGAACAGTGTTTGCCACTGTTCGGGTTCTGCAGAACATCACCCTGTTCGGGGTGACTATATAGCAGACTATATAGCATTGTGTTTAATGCCACTCTGTGTACACGGCTCAGCCACACTATATAGCATTGTGTTTACTTCCACTCTGTGTCTGCTGGGAACAGTAGTACACCGCTCACCCGCCACTGTATAGCATTGTGCTCTGTGTCACTGCTGACAATAGTGGTACACCGCTCACCCACCACTGTATAGCATTTCTGTACTGCCACTGTACTGCTGCCAGTCAGCGTGTACTTTAAGGATAAGTGAAATGAGGAAGAAATCCGGTGAAAGAGGGAGGGGCAAGGGAAGAGGTGTTTCCCCTGACGGTTCACGTACAGGCCACAGGGGAGCACCCAAGAAAACCCACTCAATACTGCCCATGTTGTCCAGGACAACAACCCTCACAGATCCAAAAGAACAGGACCAGATAATTACTTGGATGACCTCTCAAGCGTCCAGCAGTGGGTTAAGCAGCACCAGCACATCACGCACGAGGTCCGAGTCCTCAGCCAGTTAAAGTCTGGGCTTTCTTTGAAGACTGCACTGAGGATGTTACCATGGCGATTTGCAAGGTGTGCAAGACCCGCCTGAGCAGGGGGAAAAGTATTAACAACCTCTCCACCACCAGCATGAGCCGCCACATTCTATCCAAACATCCCACTCTGTGGGCAAACGCGGCAGGACAGGGTACCACCAGCAACACTGCCTCCCTTGGGTTCACCAGACTCACCACCAGACCCGCCTCAGCAGCAGCAGTAGCCCAGCCATTGCGTGGTTCACAACATTCACAAACATCAGACGATGCTGACACTGTCACTTTCCGGACTAGTGCTCTTGAGGTCTCCCAGTGTTCATCAAACACAACAACCAACAGCCCTACGGTGTGCAGCGCTACGGTTGAGTTGTCTGTTTCTGAGATGTTTGAGCACAAGAGGAAATTGCCAGCAAATGACCCCCGGGCCGTGGCAGTAACAGCCAGCCAGCATAGCCAAGCTTCTGGCCTGCGAAATGCTGCCATATCGAGTGGTGGAGACAAACAGCTTCAAGGGCATGATGTCAGTGGCCATCCCACGTTACGTGGTTCCCAGCCGCTACCACTTTGCGCGCTCTGCAGTGCCTGAGTTGCATGAGCACGTGGTCAGCTAAATAACCCGAAGCTTGAAGAATGCCGTTGCCTGCAAGGTTCACCTCACCACTGACACCTGGACGAGTGCGTTCGGCCAGGGTCGATACATCTCCCTTACCGCGCACTGGGTGAACCTTGTGGAGCCTGGCAGCGATTCCTCACCTGCTACGGCGCGGGTGTTGCCCACGCCGCAAACAGCTGGATAACAACAGCAGCACCTACCTCTCTGACTCCTTCTCCTCCAACGCATCTCAAAGCTGTACCTCATCCGGAAATGCTAACCCAGCACCAGCAGCAGTAGGATCGTGGAAGCAGTGCAGCACAGCTGTTGGCATGCGTCAGCAAGCGTTGCTGAAGCTGATCTGCCTTGGGGATAAGCAGCACACAGGGGAGGAAATTTGGAGGGGAATAAAGGAACAGACGGATTTGTGGCTGGCACCGCTGGACCTGAAACCGGGCATGAAGCTAGACACCTGGCACGAACTGGCAATGTACGCAATAGAGGTGCTGGCTTGCCCGGCAGCCAGCGTTATGTCGGAACGCTGTTTCAGTGCTGCCGGAGGCATCATCACAGATCGGCGTATCCGCCTCTCCACAGAAAATGCAGACCGTCTGACTCAAATTAAAATGAATCAATCCTGGATTGGAAACGACTACGCAACACTCCTGGACCCCAACCAAGTAACATGACCGATGAACATCTGGGATGGTTTAGCGTTTCCGGTCCCTGTTTATTGAACCTCTCATCTGTATTACATTTATGACTGCATGGCGGCAAAAAGCATTGCTGCTATATCCGCACGCTTTTTGTCCTCATGCAAGGCCTGGGTTGTTGTGTCTCACAAAGCGTGGCCTTCTCCTCCTGCGCCTCCTCCTGTTCCATCACGTGTGCTGCTGCTGCTGCTGCTGCTGGGTTAGCGTTGCCGCGTGGTCCCTGTTTATTGAACCTCTTATCTTTATTACATTTATGACTACATGGCGGTACAAAGCATGCTATCCGCACGCTTTTTGTCCTCATGCAAGGCCTGGGTTGTTGTGTCTCACAAAGCGTGGCCTTCTCCTCCTGCGCCTCCTCCTGTTCCATCACGTGTGCTGCTGCTGGGTTAGCGTTGCCGCGTGGTCCCTGTTTATTGAACCACTTATCTTTATTACATTTATGACTGCATGGTGGTACAAAGCATGCTATCCGCACGCTTCTTGTCCTCATGCAAGGCCTGGGTTGTTGTGTCTCAAAGCGTGGCCTTCTCCTCCTGCGCCACCCTCCTCCTGTTCCATCACGTGTGCTGCTGCTGGGTTAGCATTACCGGTCCCTTTTCCTGGAACCTCTTATATGTATTACATTTATGACTGCATGCCGACAAAAAGCATGTTACCTGTGCAAAGAAAACAGACATTTCCCGCATTTAAAAGACAGTTTTCCCTTTGAAACTTTAAAATCGATTTTCTCAAAAACTATAAGCTCTTTTTGCTAAATTTTTTTTTCCTCTTGTACCCACTCCCAAGGTGCACATACCCTGTAAATTTGGGGTATGTAGCATATAAGGAGGCTTTACAAAGCACAAAAGTTCGGGTCCCCATTGACTTCCATTATGTTCGGAGTTCGGGTCGAACACCCGAACATCGCGGCCATGTTCGGCCTGTTCGGCCCGAACCCGAACATCTAGATGTTCGCCCAACACTAATGGATGGATGAAAACCATGACTGGATAGCTAATTTAAAAGGATACAATGTGTTTAGGAGGGATAGAACAGGGAAAAAAGGTGGAGGGGTTTGTCTCTTTGTTAAGAATTCTTTTACAGCTGTCCTCAACGATGAGATGGAGGAAGATTGCGAAGATGTGGAGTCCGTTTGGGTAGATATTCATGGTGGAAATAAAAATTGCCAATTGCTTATTGGGGTATGCTACAGGCCACCACATATTCATGAAGCTGCAGAACTGCGATTACTGCAGCAAATTGAAAAAGCTGCAAGTAAAAATGAGGTCATAGTTATGGGCGACTTCAACTTTCCAGACATTGACTGGGGTATTGAAGCTTCCCATTCTGGTAAAAGCAGCAGATTTCTGGCAGCACTACAGGACAATTACTTGACTCAAATGGTAACGGAACCAACTAGGGGGAATGCGTTACTGGATCTGATCATTTCTAATAGACCAGTAAATGTATCAAATGTGCAGGTTCAAGAACATTTGGGAAATAGTGATCACAACATGATAACGTTTGATCTGGTGAATGATAGGCCACGGGGCAGCGGGACCACTAAAACTATGAATTTTAGAAAAGCAAAGTTCAATCAAATTAGGCAGGCACTAAGTTTGGTGAACTGGGATAATGTACTACAAGGGGAGGACACTGAAGGGAAATGGCAAGCTTTTAAACGTATTCTAAATCAATATTGTAGTATGTATATCCCATATGGAAACAAAATGTGTAGGAATAAAAAAAGGCCTCTACGGATGAATAGAAAGGTTAGAGATAAAATGAAGAGGAAAAAGAATGCCTATAAGGTCCTAAAACAGGAGGGGACTGAGGCTGCACTCAGCAATTATAAGGAGTGCAATAAAAATTGTAAAAAAGAAATTAGGCTGGCAAAGATCGAAGCTGAAAATCAAATAGCTAGGGATATCAAATCTAACCCAAAAAAGTTTTACAAGTACATCAACTCTAAAAAAAGAAAGGTTGACTGTATAGGACTCCTAAAGGATGAGGGTGGGAACTCAATGGTGGATGACCAAGGTAAGGCAGAGTTATTAAATGCTTTCTTTGCTTCTGTCTTCACAAAGGAAACAGCACTGTTGCAAATTACAGAGGCAGAAGAGTCTCAATCTTCTAACTGTAATATTAAATACTTAACGCAGGAAGAAGTAAAGGCAAGACTAAATAAATTAAAAATAGACAAGGCACCTGGCCCGGATGGCATGCATCCTCGGGTCCTAAGGGAATTAAGTTCAGTTATAGATAAACCCCTTTATCTTATCTTATGTGACTCTCTTTCAACTGGCAGAGTCCCAGTGGATTGGCGTACAGCCCACGTTTTCCCATTATTTAAGAAGGGCAAAAAATCAGATCCAGGAAATTATAGACCTGTAAGCTTAACATCAGTTGTATGCAAACTATTTGAGGGGTTACTAAGAGATACTATACATGACTTCATAGTAGAAAATAATCTTATTTCTCAGCATCAACATGGGTTTACTAAAGACAGGTCCTGTTTGACTAACATGCTCAGCTTTTATGAGGTAGTGAATGCTAATATGGATATTGGGAATGCTGTAGATGTGATATACTTGGACTTTGCTAAGGCCTTCGACACTGTTCCCCACAAAAGTCTGGTGCAAAAGTTGGGGATGCAAGGACTGGGGAAGAGTCTGTGTGCTTGGATAGGGAACTGGCTAATGGACAGAAAACAAAGAGTTGTGGTCAATGGGTTATACTCAAAATGGGACACTGTTAGCAGTGGGGTACCACAGGGGTCTGTACTGGGTCCAGTGCTCTTCAATTTATTTATTAATGACCTAGTGGATGCAGTAGTGAGCAATGTTGCCATTTTTGCAGATGATACAAAATTGTGCAGAATCATCAACTCTCAGGAAGATAGTGTCATATTGCAAAAGGATCTGGATAGGATGGCTATATGGGCACATAAATGGCAGATGAAATTCAATGTTGAAAAATGTAAAGTCATGCATTTTGGTCGTACCAATGGTCTAGCTCCATACAAAATAAATGGGAGACAGTTGGGGACATCAAACTTGGAGAAGGACTTAGGAGTACTCATCGACAACAAGTTAAATAATCGTACTCAATGCCAAGCCGCCGCAGCTAAAGCTAACAAAATTTTGGGATGCATTAAAAGGGAAATAAAAACTCGAGATGCGAGCATAATATTGCCCCTGTTTAACTCTCTAGTAAGGCCACATCTGGAATATGGAATTCAGTTCTGGGCACCACATTACAAAAAAGATATTGCAGTTTTAGAGCAGGTGCAGAGATGAGCAACAAAATTGATACGTGGGATGGAAGGTCTCACTTACCAAGAAAGGTTAGATAAACTGGGTTTATTTAGTCTAGAGAAAAGACGCCTTAGAGGAGATCTAATTAACATGTATAAATACATCAGAGGGCAATATAATAGCTTGGCGGATGAGCTTTTTGTCCCTAGGCCTTCTCAAAGGACTAGAGGACATGATCTGCGCATGGAGGAAAAACGTTTTAGCCATTTATTTAGGAAAGGGTTCTTTACAGTAAGAGTGATTAAGATGTGGAATGCATTGCCACAGGAAGTCGTTATGGCACACTCTATACCTGCATTTAAAGGGGGCTTAGATGCTTTCCTTGAGTTGAATGACATCCATGGCTACAATTACTAGGTAAGGCAGAATGATGTTGATCCAGGGATTTTATCTGATTGCTATCTGGAGTCGGGAAGGAATTTTTCCCTTTTGGGGCTAATTGGACCATGCCTTGTAAGGGTTTTTTTCGCCTTCCTCTGGATCAACAGGGATATGTGAGGGAGCAGGCTTGAGTTGTACTTTGTACTGGTTGAACCCAAAATAACTATGTAACTATGTAACTATGTAACTCGATGGACGTATGTCTTTTTTCAACCAAAATAACTATGTAACTATGTAAAAAGTGCATGGATCAAGTGACTGGATCCACTGGGGCTCAGGGCGGGACGAATGGCGTGCCCGTTATTGCTAAATATGAAAATGGCGCCTGTAAATAATGGCACATGGTGATGCCGCTAATCCGTCTTCCGCTTATTGTTATTTAACGTAAACAGTTAATCGTTATTTACCATGAAAAATTAGTCTCAATAACTTTTTACTTGATATTAACCACTTTACCACCATGGGTGTGTGTATCTACGCTCCTTTTAACATCCATTTCCCACCAGGAGCGTAGATACATGCACCCCCGCCGCTGCCGCCACTTACTGTGCTCCCGCTCGCTCGTGCGTGCGCTCCCGCAAGCCGCCGGTCGCTCGCCTGGAGATCAATGAACAGGAAAACTGTTCCTGTTCGTTGATCTAACTCCCCACAGCAATGATCGCCATGCTTCCGTGAGAAGCTGTGCGGTCATTGTGGAAAAAAAAAAGTTTTCCAGCCTCATAACACTTCCTGTAAGCGTACTTCCTACGCTTACAGGACACATGCACAAAAAATTACTGTGACCATCTTGTGGCCAAATAGTAAAACTACATCCAAAACATTTTTCATATATAAATACATAGTTTTATATTAGTTTTATATTATAGATTAACTCATTAGCTCCCACACTCCCCAATTTTTTTTGTAATAAAAAGAAAAAAAATTACAATAAAAAAAAATTACATAAATAGTTACCTTAGGGACTGAACTCTTTAAAGAGGGTATAACACTGTTACTTTATAAACTATGGGCTTGTAATTCTTGTAATTAGGGATGGAGGCAAAACTGAAAAAAATGCACCTTAATTTCCAAATAAAATATTGACGCCAAACATTGTGATAGGGACATAATTTAAACCGTTTTATAACCGGGACAAATGGGCAAATACATTTCATGGATTTTAATTAAAGTAGCATGCATTGTTTAAAAACTATAATGGCCGAAACCTGAAAAATAATGATTTTTTTCCCCCATATTTTTTCCTATTTTCCCATTAAAACACATTTAGAATAAAATAATTCTTGGCATAATGTCCCACCTAAAGAAAGCCTAATTGGTGGCGAAAAAAAACCAAGATATAGTTCATTTCATTGCGATAAGTAATGATAAAGTTATAGACGAATGAATGGAAAGGGGCGCTGAAAGTAGTGATGGGCGAACACCTGGATGTTCGGGTTCGGGAAAGTTCGCCGAACATGGCCGAGATGTTCGGCATGTTCGGGCCGAACCCCGAACTTTCCGAACATCCAGCTTTTGGGGGCCATATGGGGTCGCAGGCATAAGGGGGGAGCATGCCCCGATCGCGGGGGGGGGGGTCGGAAATTCCCCCCACCCCCTCCGCTAGCGCTCCCCCCTCTGCCCACTTCCCCATTCAAAAGTTTAAGCAAAGTACCTGTAGTGGATGGCCTGGCAGTGGGCGGCACTGTGGAGTGAGGAGGAGGAGTCCGGAGAGTGACGAGTTGAGGGAGGCCGGGCAGCGGGCGGTTCAGCGGAAGTACCCTTGTGGTACTTCCGCCCTTTCTCTGACCTCACGCCCGCTGCCCGGCCTCCCTCAACTCGTCACTCTCCGGACTCCTCCTCCTCACTCCACAGTGCCGCCCACTGCCAGGCCATCCACTACAGGTACTTTGCTTAAACTTTTGAATGGGGAAGCGGGCAGAGGGGGGAGCGCTAGCGGAGGGGGTGGGGGGAATTTCCGACCCCCCCGCGATCGGGGCATGCTCCCCCCTTATGCCTGTGACCCCATAGGGGGGCAGTATTCGGCCGAACAGGGCCCTGTTCGGCCGAACAGGGGCCCTGTTCGGCCCTGTTCGGCGGCCATTAGAAGTTCGGGGCGAACCCGAACTTAAAAGGCCGAACACCATCAGGTGTTCGGCCGAACGCGAACATCACCCGAACAGGGTGATGTTCTGCAGAACCCGAACAGTGGCGAACACTGTTCGCCCAACACTAGCTGAAAGGTGAAAATGGCTCTGGTGCTCCAGGGGTAAAACCCCTCAGTTGTGAAGTGGTTAATAACTCTAACGCTCTTGATAGTAGTCTTCATTTAAAGTTATTATTTTTAACTGGATTAATTGGTATTTTTTATTTTCAAATCATTGATATTTACATATAAACACATCGCAGTATAATAATTCTAGTTATATTTAAAATGTAATGCAGAGCGCAGTCCAATCCTGCACAAAGTGTATTATAGTTAGTTACAGTTAAGAGTACTGTACTTTCAAGATACAAATTAGCTAACATTAAAATCGTTATGTTTTTTTTTTTAACCTCCCTAGCGTTCTGGACGAGCTGTGCTCGTCCAGAGACGCTAGAGGGCACCGCTCAGGTCCAGCTGGGCCGATTTTGATAATTTTTTTTTTCAAACACGCAGCTAGCACTTTGCCCCGATCGCTGCCGCTACCCGCCGATCCGCCGCTATCCGCCACGGAAGAGGCTCCCCCCCGCACACCCCATGCACAGCCTGGCCAATCGCCGCCAGGCTGCGCTTTGGGGTGGATCGGGAGTCCCAGTGACGTCACGACGTCGATAACATCGATGACGTCACTCCATTCATCGCCATGGCGACAGGGGAAGCCCTAAAGGAAATCCCGTTCAGAACGGGATTTCCTTATGGGCGTGATCGCCGACGGCGATCAGAAGGGTGGGAGGGAGAGAGGAGGAAGGGGAGAATCATGTAGCTAGCGCTAGGCTAGCTACATGAAAGGGGGGGGGGGGGGAGAAAAAAAAAAAAAAAAAAAAAAAAAAAATCGGGCGAAAAAAACCCTCCCGCGGCCTTGAAACGCCCAGCAGGTTAAACTCCAATCCTACACATAATGTTGAAGCAAAATTGGGGCTAGCACCATCTACCACTCAATATAATCTTATAGTATCATAATCTGGGTGTGCAGAAAGGAACTAAATATGATGAGACCAAAAACAAGAACAGTAGTTCCCTAAAAGACCGCACCACTCCATAAGTAATCAATAAACCACATCGGCTGTTCCTGGACGCCATTCCCTCATGCTCCATTAACATTTGCTTTGGTAAGCTCCAGCTCTTTTCATTACGTTGGTTAGGTATCCAGCCTACCTTTGCACTCATCACTTTTTCATGCACTATCTACTGGCGTTTTCTACGCCTTTTCTCCTGCACTATGCACTTTACCTCTATGTTGCACTGTTTCACTTTTTAATCTCTGTGGTTTTGTCACTTCACAACTTGCTGTTGCTACCTATGCTATATATATAAATCAATATCTATAGGTTATTACTACATTGTATATGAATTGCTATTTGGTGGAGTTTGTTGCTATTATCTTAGATTGCTTTACATTGTTATTATATGGCGTCTCAGATGTGTTTTTAAGTGGTTTAATCATTTTTTGAATAAAGATGTGGTTTATTGATTACTTATGGAGTGGTGCGGTCTTTTAGGGAACTACTGTTCTTGTTTTTGGCTCCAATCCTACACAGTCACAGTGTGTTAATGTTCGTTAATGTTCACAGTACTGCACATTACTTGCACAAAGTTGATAACAGTTTACGTTTACAGTACTGCACATTACTTGAAAAAAGTTGATAACATTAATAATGTTAATATTGTTTTTTTAAATCCTTGATCTGCAACATCTTTAGAATTTTTTACAGCGTTACATTAAACCCATCAACCGTTTTGCAGTTAAATAACGTCTGCAGTTTGGCTTATGTAGGGCCCTGTTAATAAATAACATCAGTGTGCGCAATAACATCTACTGTTTGCCATATGTACCATCACAGTGTTACACTAAATCCATTCCCTGTTTTGCAGCTAAATAACGTCTGCAGTTTGGCTTATGTAGGGGGCTATTGATAAATGACGTTACTGCGCGCAATAAAGTCTGCTGTTTGGGATATAAACGGCGCTATGGATAAATAACGTTACTGTGTGCCGTTTTTCTTCTTTTTTTCCCTGTGCGCCATTATTATGCAGTACTAACGATAAATAGCGATAAGCGTTACTTTTAAATGCGGCGCCATTTTTATGCATAGGCGCTGTGCGCCATTAATCTCTGATCCGATTTCTGTTCGTGAATCAACCCCTCAGATTATTATATTTAGCATGTAGTCCATGAAGCAGGAAACTTCGGCACACCACGCTCAGCGCCGAGCACCAAAGCTGGGAGCCGTCATAGCAGCAATACTGTGATGCTCGCCATGTGCCAGGATAATCTGGGGATCCGGCGACTGCAAGACCCGGAATTACACCTCCCTCACAGTTGCTAGAACTCTGAGGGGGAATAGTAATTAACACCCCCAGGGAGATGAGTGGCAGCAGGGAGAGCCCTCACTTTGCTTGCCCTGCACCCAACTCCCCGGCAGCCGGAACAGATGTACGCATAGTCCATTGGAGGATTACCTATACTGAGCATTTCGCGACCTTATAGCCTGGGTATACTGAAGGCTGGTAAGTGTATTTTTGCTAGATCGGTGGTGGGCACAGGTCAGCTCTGGATGCTCTGCAGGGTAAAGGACTTTCCCCAAACCATCCTAGCTTTCTGGTTGGCATGCAGATCTTTTGGTCCTTGATTCAAATTTAGGCTGAATTGCTATCTGCATGGAGGTTTATGTCCAGTCCAGTCCAGTTCACACTCTAAGAGCTTTTTTTTTTTTTTAACCACTTGAGGACCGGCTTACACCCCCCTAAGGACCAGGCTATTTTTCACAGATTTGGCCACTGCAGCTTTAAGTCCTCGCTGCAGGGCCATACAACTCAGCACACAAGTGATCCCCCCCCCACACCTCTTTCTGTTGGTGGGCTCTTATCCCTGCTAGCACGTTTGTTTATTTGTATATAAATATTCAATTGTTGCTGTTTTTATAAATATTGCTTCTATTTTTCCTACCCGCCCCTCCCTCCCTTCCCCCTCCAGCCAATCACAGCGATCGGCTGTCATAGACATCAGCCTATGACAGCGGATCGCTCCTGACACTCTCAGGCGGACAGCTGTGTCACACGGCTGTCCCCAGTACAGCGCTGCTGTGGATCGCAGCGATGTACACAGTAAATAGACGGCGGTCTCGCCATCTAACAGTCTCCTAGGGGCGATCGCCACTGGGAGACCGATAGAGTGGAGCATTGGCGTGCGCGATCTCCTAGAAAACGCCGCCCCAGGACTTGACGCCAAGGCGGTCCTGGGGCTGCCACCGCGTTCACGCCCATCAGCGTGACTCGGTCGTTGAGAAGTAAAAGTAAACCGGAAATGAAAATAGACTTGTGAGATTTGTAGTGCAGAATTGGTTTTGTAGTACAGCTAAGAAATCGAACATTAGTAGGAAAGAAAAGGCTATATAACTGAAAATAAAAATATGAAACTCTCCTTTGCTACTAATTTGTTCTATTCCTTATCTGTACTACACATACAATTCATTATATCATAAGTTTTTTTTTTTTTTTTGCTTTAAGCGCTTGTGATTTTAAAAGATCTTGCTAATGCAATGCTATTATTATTAATATTATTATTATTTATTGTATTTATAAAGTGTCAACATATTATGCAGCGCTGAACATTAATTTAGGTTACAGACAATATTTAGGGGTGACAAACAGCAATATGACAATACAGGAATACAAGAAAACCAGACCACACAGCACAGTATGAGTGCCAGGTAATGCTTAGTCAGTCACTGGAGGGGAGCATGGAGATTAGGCAAGTTAGGTTCACTCAGATGCATAGCATGGGTGCACAGTAATGGAGGTGCATGATCAGGTAGGACACAAAAGGAGGAGGACCCTGCCCAAAGGCTTACAATCTAGAAAGAGAGGTAGAGACACGAAAGGTAGGGGACCAGAGTTCCGTTGTGGGTTTAGAGCACCTGTGAGGGGTGGTAGGCCAGAGTGAAAAGGTGAGTTTTTAGGGCCTTCTTGAAGGTGTTGAAGGAGGGGGCTGCCCTAATGGGTGGAGGTAGGGAGTTCCATAGTGTTGGAGCGGCTCTTGAGAAGTCCTGGAGGCGTGCATGGGACTGGGTGATGCGGGGGACGGTCAGGCGAAGTTCATTGGAAGAGCGGAGTGAGCAGCTTGGTGTGTACCTCTGAGTAAGATCGGAAATGTAGGCTGGACAGGTTTTGTGGATAGATTTGTAGGTCAGACACGCGGGGTTATCACTAGCGCGGTGTGCTTTTATAAAAATCCCCCATAGCATTGTATTAGATAGACATGGGAGGTGCTACATTGGGGCACTGCCCCCTCATGGGAATAATTGTACCCCCCGCCCCCTTCCAATGTCTCCCCCCCCCCCCCCCCACTCAGTAATATACAGTTAACTGTTGTAATGAATGTATCTGGATGACACTAATTTCTGCAAAAAAAAAATCTCTCTACCTCCTTCTGATTGTATGTTCTAACATTGTCAGTCGACAGGAATAGTGTCTGAAGAAGGCTTATTAGCTGAAAGCTTACTGTTTTTAATGTAAAATTAGCCAGTAAACTAGAGCTTGCACCAGTCTTCAGCAATGCTTACGCTGGGCATACATGGGTCGTTTTTGCCGCTCCATTCTCCCCCTCAATTGCTTCTCCGCTCGATTCCGCATTCAATTCTCTTATCTTCCGCTCGTTTTTCTTATCTTTTTCCATTCACTGCAATCCGGAATCAAGTGGCGAAACAATTGGGCGGGAGATCGGACATGTTGGAAATTATCTATTGAGCCATCTTAATGGCTCAAAAACGAGCCGTGTATGCCCAGCATTAGCCACTAAGATAACGAATTACACACACAGTGTTCCTCTCCCTCCTGCATCTTCCCCCTCCCATTGCTTGTAAATTTGTGAGACACAGGCGGGGGGGGGGGGGGGGGGAGGCTGGAATGATTTGTCTGTGATCTGTCCACACAGGAGCAGCTTGCTTCCAATTAAGGATTAAAGCATGCCAGCAAACTAGCCACGTACATCTGTACGTAACTTTCTTTTCTAATAATGGCACCATCGTTTGGGCAATCTGCTCTTCCCAAAAGCCTCTGAGTTCTGTTTGTGATGTTTACATAGGACTCCTATCATTGCTGAACTAGTTATCCTTCATTTTATCACATGAGTTAGGCAAAATATATCTAAAGCTCGCCACGCAAACACTGATTTTGATCACCCAAATGAGCCCCACCAGCCAGCCACTGTGCCCTCTTTGTGTCCACCCAAAAATTTGAAGCTGGAGCCACCACTGTAGATAGAGTTTTTGAAATCACTAGCACTTAAAATTGTCCTTAGTCTACAATAAGGACCTAAGAGACTATAATACAGACATGTAATTAACTATAACTGTGGTGTAATCAGAAGTTCTATTTTTTTTTTATGGTTGCTCCAGTTATAATGCGCAGTGCGACTTGCCTAGCCAGCTGCGGTGCGATCAAACGCTGGATGATCACACTGCTAAAGTGTAAAAGGATCCTAAAGGATAGGAATAATGTTTGATGTCTAGGAAACACTTTTTTCAGTAGAAAAACACAAACATGTCCTGAAAGAGGGACAAATGAGAAGAAAGAGAGTCAAAGGGATTTGTTTACCAAAGAGGGACTGTCCCTCTAAAAAAAATGGCCAGTCGGGAGCTATGTACACCACTGCCTGAGCCCGTCAGGGATCAGGTCTCACCGCAGGACAAAGCTACCTTCATTGCCCTGTTTCTGCTTAAAAGCTTTACCGATTTGCAGAAAAACATGCCGTACTACAGGCTGACCCACTGATCTCCTCCACGTGTACAAGGGCTTAAATCTACTTTCATTCCCCAGAGCTACTTGTGTGAAAGCAGATACTTGGAGGAGCTGTGTTAGCTTGCATAGTGCTAGAGATTATTATCCGTAGCTAGGGGACCCTAGTCATGCAGATCCTTCATCAGAGATGACTAAAAGTATACTGAGGGTAATTTTATATCTCACACACTTAAAAGTAATTCTGCGCTGCCTGATCATGTTCAGGCTGAATTACGTAAACTCCCTTACCTCAGGTTGCTGCAAAACTTATTAACATTCAGAAGATAAAACAGCACCTGAAGCCCAAGATTCTCCGATTAATTAATCGGAGAAAAACAAATGCCTTTTGGGAATGCCACGTTCATTTAAAAAGTGAGCCTCCAGACTAAAAATCTACTCAGCAGAACTGAAAAGGCTTGGTGTTTCTTTAAAAGGGAAGGTTCAGGGACAATTAAAAAACAAACAAACATCCAAATCCACTTACCTGGGGCTTCCTCCAGCCTCTGGCAGGCAGGAGGTGCCCTCGGCGCCGCTCCGCAGGCTCCCGGTGGTGTCCGGTGGCCGACCCGACCTGGCCAGGCCGGCGGCCAGGTTGAGCCTCTTTTGTGCTCTATTGTGCGTTCCACGCCGGCGCGCTGACGTCATCAGTTCTGAGCCTTTGGGCTAGTTCTGAGCCTGCGCAGTACAGCCCGGAGGACGTCCGATGACGTCAGCGCGCCGGCGTGGAACACACAATGGAGCGCAGAAGAGGCCCGACCCGGCCGCCGGCCTGGCCAGGTCGGGTCGGCCACCGGAGACCACCGGGAGCCTGCGGAGCGGCGCCGAGGGCACCTCCTGCCTGCCACGGGCTGGAGGAAGCCCCAGGTAAGTGGATTTGGATTTTTATTTTTTTTTAATTGTCCCTGAACCTTCCCTTTAACAGTTTCACAGCATCCGAACTTTCTTTTTCTTACCAAAGCATCATTTTTAGCTGCATTTTTAGCTAAGCTCCACCCATCAAAGAAAAAAGCCCGGGCTTTTTTTTCCCTGATGCTGTGCAGAGCATGATGGGATTTCCTATGTTTTTATTCACGTTGCCTAGCAACTGCGAGAGGTGCTCAGGACACAGGACAGTTGGAACTGTGTCTCATGCTCCCTGTCACCTCTTTTCAGCCAAAAAGATGGCTCCCATCATGAAATCAAACATTTGCCTGTTCATTTAAAACAAGAGGGTAAGAGATTATATTACCTATCTATTTTAATTAACATAACTAATGTAACTTAATGACAGTGTTTGTTTAGGCTGAAGTTCCTCTTTATTATATAAATATATATTTAGGCCACGTTTTGCCATGGTTCTCCCAGGCTGCGGGTCAAGTGTAAGTGACCCCACTCACTGTTCTATCGAAATTTAGATTAAGCACGTACCGTATTTTTCGTCATATAAAACACACGTTTATCACCCCCCAAAAAAATGGGAGAAAAAGTGCCTGCATTTTTTATGCCAAATACATGGAGTCCCACCCATAGGAACCGCCCCGATGTCAGCACTCAGCACCAACACTTATTTTCTTTATTAGCATGGCTTTATTGACACACAGGTCCTTATTCAATTAAATGTTTCTCCTGGGAGATAATTTTTCATCTTCTCTTTAAAATAACTTTTCAGAACTTTGCAAATGAAAAAAATAGCAAAAAGTACTATCACAACTATTAATTTTCTCGGTACCCCAGAATGGATGATAACTTGAGACTTTAATGTTGCATTTACAGTGCCACATTGTGGAGCTGCATTATAAAGTCTTACCGCACTGCAATGCTAATCCTATGGGCTATTCACAGTGCGACGTTAAAGTCGCTTTAAAAAAATTGTTGCGTTGTGGTAACTCACTGCTTGCAGTGCGTTACCGGTACCTCTCAACGTAGACACGTTGCGACTTTAACGTTGCTTTAAAACGCAATGTCCCACTGTGAATGCAACCTTAGGGTTGGTTTTCCACTCAGGGTCGGTGCATACATATGGGTAACCTTGGAAACTGTCTAAAGCCCAAACCACTTAGGGGCCACCAAGTCAGGGTTTATGTAGGTCACAACAGCTCAACAGTTGGTAGACTGCTAAAATGTAAATTTTTGACCCAGGGCCTGTTTTACATGAAACCACCCCTTTAGCTCTACTATAAAATTTCCTGAGTGAATGCATGATCAATATTTCCACCCCATGGTAGATCTAAATGAATGGATGATAATTTCAACTAATGGTCAGATGCAAATTGAAATTGAAACAAAAATCTCATAAAACCACTAGACAGAACTCAGCCAAGGAGCTATTTGGGAGACATCTTGTCCAAGAATACAGTAAGCAACCCCAAGATTGCAAGCTTAATGTTTAAGCAACAGAATTATCTGAGTGCACCGCTCCCTAGTCCTCCTATTAACTCATATAGAAATTGGCGAGTGAGCCCAAAAATTTATTTTGGGGGTGTCAAGTGTGTCTGCAAGTTTAGATTTAATTTTGCTACGCAATACAAACTCTGCAAAGTTCACAGACCACCTTGTTCCTCTAATTTAAACCCGCCCTATGTTAATAACCTTCAAATTAGGGAGTTTAGCGATTTTACAAGTTTGAGCACAGAACATTGGTATTTGATCACATGGCAGAGAAATTGCTGCTTCCAGCACAAGGGTTACAATAGAAAGCATAAATTATCTGTTTGGGCAGGTCTAGATAGGCTTCAGCGACTTACAGATAATAAATGATGGTCTAGTGCCACTCCACCCATCCTTACCTTTTGATTTAATAAATATAGCCTTGAGCTAAAATATTTTTGCAGATGGGAACATATTGAACAGAAATAAATTATCCAAATGGGCACAGAACCACTAATATTACTCAACACTAATCTCTTCCAGCAAAAGGAGTACAAGAAGTTACACCCATCAGAAGTTTATATAAAAGGACTGAAGGCATTCCCTGTCAGCTCCAGTTAACGGAGACAGATCTCACCAAGCTTAGCTCCATTCTTTTACTATCATGGCAGCATATTCACAGTCTTTGGGTGGTGGAAATGTTTCAGGTTCATCATCTATTAGAAAGTCCTTTCAGAGAGTATCAATGAGTGGTGGTGGGGGTGGCAGTGGTGGTGGATATGGAGGGGGAGCAGGAATGGTAATGAATGGAGCTGGCTTTGGTCACAGTGGTGACTTTGGGGGTTTTGAAGGTGAATATAGTGAATTTGGTGGTGGCAGCTTTGGAGGAGGAGGTCATTCCGGGGGCTTTGGTGGATATTCAGGTGGAGGAGCTGGTGGAGGCTTTAGTGGAGGAGCTGGAGGAGGATTCGGTGGAGGAGTTGGAGGAGGATTCGGTGGAGGAGCAGGTGGGGGTTCTGGTGGTGGATATGGTGGAGGATTTGGAGGAGGTATCGGAGGAGGATTTGGTGGGGGATTTGGAGGAGGTATCGGAGGAGGATTCGGAGGGGGATTTGGAGCTGGTGGAGGTGGAGGCATTCTTGCAACCAATGAGAAACAGACCATGCAGAACCTAAATGACCGTTTGGCTTCTTACTTGGATAAAGTCAAGGCCTTAGAGGAAGCTAATGCTGACCTTGAACGCAAAATTAGAGAATGGTATGACAAGCAGCGTCCTAGCACCACTACTGGTGTTGGAGGGCAAGATTACAGCAAATACTACACCATTATTGAGGATCTTAGGGCTAAGGTAAGTCGGTTTGATGCCAGAGTATGTTCTTTTTTATTCATGAGTGTTTTATGTAAAATGCTGTAGTATGTTGACCTCATAAAAAATATTATGAAGTGCAAAAGGCTTAGTAGGAGAGGCAACTACTACAGAACCTAGCACTGAGAATTAACTTTGTTTTAAAAACATCATTTGGAGGTAAAATATGCATTGATATGTGCAAAGTACTAACTACCCTAAAACGCACAAACATGCACATAGTACCCTAGGTCAGAACTTTAGTGATGAGGGAAACAAATGCTCATTACGGTAATTCCATGATCATATAGGTTTTCTTGAACACCCAAATACTTAATTTCAAATAGATGAGTACCTCGGGCTGGCCAGCTGACAGCTGCCTGAGGGTACAACTGTCACAGGCTCACATAGACCGATTGGATTGAAAAGTAAGGTTCACTGAAGCCTGTGCACACTGGGAATTTGGCATCAGTGATCAACCTGACTCATGAATACTATCACTGGAATGAGTTACAAAACCTTGATCCTGTTTGATCACATTTCTGAACATTTAAACAATGTAATCTGTTCCATCTGAGTTTCTAAGAGAAGGTTATTGTATAAGTGTAT
Organism: Hyperolius riggenbachi; assembly: GCF_040937935.1. Classification (NCBI taxonomy): domain Eukaryota; kingdom Metazoa; phylum Chordata; class Amphibia; order Anura; family Hyperoliidae; genus Hyperolius; species Hyperolius riggenbachi. Next base: position 32,511,750 of record NC_090657.1, on the reverse strand, counting down.
TGTAATGCTAGGAATACACGGTTCGTTTCTGAGATGATAAGATGGTTCGATAGATAATTTCCCACCGATCTCCCTTTTGATCCTTTCGCCGCTCAACTTCTAATAGAATTGAATGGAAAAAGATAAGAAAAATGAGCGGATGATGAGAGAATCGACTGCAGAACCGAGCGGCAAAAACGATTGAGAGGAGAATAGTGCGCCAGAAACAAACTGTGTACTCCAAGCAACAGCTGAAACCCTGTCTATTAAGCACCAGTGGACTATTTCCAAGTCATGGTGGAGGCACTACTGACTTTATATACTAACATACATGATTACCTACTTCTTATGCCTAGTACACACCACACATATTTTTCTGTAGGATTTTTCTGTTACATTTTCTGTTCGGTTATTTTCTGAAAAGTACTGGTAGAGACTGGTCATTATCTCTGGTGCATTGTCTTCTTGTTGTCTCCTGTTACATAGTTATTTTGGTTGAAAAAAGACATACGTCCATTGAGTTCAACCAGTATAAAGTACAACTCCAGCCTGCTCCCTCACATATCCCTGTTGATCCAGAGGAAGGCGAAAAAACCCTTACAAGGCATGGTCCAATTAGCCCCAAAAGGGGAAAAATTCCTTCTCGACTCCAGATGGCAATCAGATAAAATCCCTGGATCAACATCATTGGGCATTACCTAGTAATTGTAGCCATGGAGGTCTTTCAACGCAAGGAAAGCATCTAAGCCCCCTTTAAATGCAGGTATAGAGTTTGCCATAACGACTTCCTGTGGCAATGCATTCCACATCTTAATCACTCTTACTGTAAAGAACCCTTTCCTAAATAAATGGCTAAAACGTTTTTCATCCATGCGCAGATCATGTCCTCTAGTCCTTTGAGAAGGCCTAGGGACAAAAAGCTCATCCGCTGTTGAGTAGAACAATGCCTAATTGCTCTTCAGATAGATGGTTAGATAGATAATTTCCAACATGTTGGCAGGTACAAATCTAACAGAAAATTGTATGATGTGAACCTAGAATTAGAATGCTGATACATACAGATAACAATTGATGTGGTGCACTAAAGCCCAATCTACACCATACGATTCTTTGTCCGTTTCAATTCAATTTGATTTGATTAATTGATTCGATTCAACCCAACATGTCCCATTCATAATTAGATTCAATTTTCCATTGTTTTGAATCAGAAATTGAATCGAATCATGATTCGGACATTTCAGGTTGAATCGAATCGAATAGGACAAAGAATCGTATAGTGTACATGGGGCTTAAAACCTGCCAAGGACAACCACAGTGTCAGAGGTGCAAGAACAGGATGGGGAACAGCTTGTTAATGATTACTACTATTCAAAGCATCAACAGAAGTGATTAATACCAGCAAAGGCCTAATAAAGAGCTAATACTGTGGTTGAGGGAGGGCTTCATGGGGCCCCTCTGGCCCAAGGGAACCTCTGCATCCCCTATTGCTATACCGCTGTACATAACCGATGCCTATCAAGTCATATTTTTTCTTCTACAGCTTTCAAAAACGGTTACTGGTTATAGTGGTTGTTCTATTATACAGTGTGTGCATTCTGGTTTAGTTAGACATTGCAACTCTAAATAGGCAGGGTGATACTGCTGCTAACTGCCTGCAGATATCTAACTGCCTCCATATCAACAGTCAGATGCAATCTAAAAAAAAAGTTGTCAGTGAGAAAGCTGCTCTCATCAACACAACCCAACATTACCGGCTGCAGAGACTACAGTGGCTTGGAAGGTCGGTAAGACAATCCAAGGCAACAACAATTGTGGCAAATAGATTTTCAAAGCAGTAGAAAGGTAACGGTTCCCTCTTTTTACATCATCTCATTCATTTCTCATTATCAATGAGATCTAGATGATCTCTGGTTTCCATTAATAATCGCACCTTACACATTCTGCATGGACACTGCATGCGTTATCAGTGACTACCACCACCAACTTCATTTATGTAAAAATACCATTGGTAAGGTAGTATTAGTGTTGAGCCGAAATTTTCGAAATTTCCCGTTACTATAATTACGCATGCGAAATTTGCTATTACGATGCGAAATTATGGTAGCGTAATTGCCATTAAAATCGTAACTGAAAATACCGTAAGCGTAATTTTCAACGTGTAATTTCGCGTTTCGTTCATAACGTAATTTCGCGTTAAACCATAACGTAATTTTGCATTAAACCATAACGTAATTTCGCATTTCTTCGTAATTTCGCGAATTTCGTAATTACTTGTTAGCTATAAAAAGAAGGAAGCCTTTTCTCTGCCCACAGCAAAAACAGAGCGGGTTAAGGTATGCTAAAGCACATTTGGACAAGCCAGCTTCATTTTGGAATAAGGTGCTGTGGACTGATGAAACTAAAATTGAGTTATTTGGGCATAACAAGGGGCATTATTCGTGGAGGAAAAACAACTCAGCATTCCGTAACGCGAAAACTACGCGAAAATTAACGCTTACAGTAATATGAACTATCGCGAAATTACGTTATGTAACTACGCTTACAAACGGTTGCATGCAAGGCAAACGTAATTTCGCGATACCCACTGTAATGCGAAAATTACGCGAAAATTACGCTTACGCGGAATTTTGCGAAATCCTTCTTCATTACGATGATGTACTTACGGCCATAATCATAATTACACTAATTACGCAAAATTTTGCGAAATCGTAATTAAGTCATTACGCTCATCTCTAGGTAGTATTCATTGATACGTTTATTGAACTGAGCAAGAACAGCCTGTAGGCACACCCACATTAAACAGCCTGGAAATAACTGCCCTCTAGCTGTTGGAGGACTCTTAAAGAGGAACTCCAGTGAAAATAATGTAATAAAAAAAGTGCTTCATTTTTACAATAATTATGTATACATGATTTAGTCAGTGTTTGCTCATTGTAAAATCTTTCCTCTCCCAGATTCACATTCTGACTTGTATTACATGGTGACATTGTTACTGTGGGCAGATTATGGAGCTGTTTCTAGCTGGTCTGGCTTTAACAGACAGCTATTTCCTGTCTGAACATTGTTACATTGTGACAGTTTGCCCAGAGTACCGTACGGTACCAGAGCCTCTTGTGGGAGGGGTTTCAGCACAAAATCAGTCATACAGCGCCCCCTGATGGTCTGTTTGTGAAAATCATTATTTTTCTCATGTAAAAGTGGGTATCAGCTACTGATTGGGATAAAGTTCAATTCTTGGTCGGAGTTTCTCTTTAAAGTGTGTAGGGTAAAACTTAGGTTTTGCCTAAAACATGAGTGGGTACTATTACCTAGCCTTTTACTTCCTTGCAAGGTAAATGTCTGAACTGCCTCTCTCAAGCCGTTAGGCCTCGTTCACATCTGGTGCGTTCAAAAACGTGTAAAAGCACGTGATAAAAACGTATGCGTGTTGCCGTTTTTTGAGCAAGTTTTGTTTATTATAGCAGTTGCGGTTGTCAATGAAGATTTGTTTTCATATGAAAAGATGTTTTGTTTTTATCAACTAGGGAAAAAACGCATGCTGAGCACGGGCTATGCCACGCAGGAGGATTTCTCAGGCCCTGCCGGGCCGATTTGCATAGTTTTTTTTTGCAGCACGCAGCTAGCACTTTGCTAGCTGCTTGTGCGCTCCGATCGCCACCGCTCCGTGCCGATTACCCGCCGCTCGCCGCGCCGCCCCCCCAACAGACCCCGTGCGCTGCCTGGCCAATCAGGGCCAGTCAGCGCTGAGGGGTGGATCGGGACTCCCAATGACGGCACGAAGTCGGTGACGTCATCCCGCCCATCGTCATGGTGACGGGGGAAGCCCTCCAGGAAATCCCATTCTTTAAATGGGATTTCCTGATCGCAGATCGCCGGAGGCAATCGAAGCGGGTGGGGGGATGCCGCTGCACAGCAGCTATCATGTAGCAAGCCCTGGGCTCGCTACATGATTTAAAAAAAAAAAAAAAAAACTGCTGTGCTGCCCCCTGGTGGTTTTTAATAGACCACCAGGAGGGTTAAAGTAAATGGAAACCCATTAAAAAAAAATGGAAAGCCAGATACTTACCTAAGGAGAGGGGAGGCTCAGGGTCCTAATGAGCCTTCCCTCTTCTCTCCCGGTCCCCGTCCCAGCGCTGCCTCCTCCGTAGCAGTATTTGACTAAATTGGTCAAATACTGCTACTTCCGCCACCAAAGGGAGACTTCAGCAGTCTTCGGGAGCTCAAGTGCTCCCGAAGACAGGCCGCTCCAAACTGCACACGCGCAAGCACCCTCTCTTGCACACTCGCGCGTGCGCAGTATGGAGCCGCCTGTCTTCGGTAGGACTTGCCTCCCGAGTCCCAAAGACTTCCGAAGTCCCCCGCGGCGAATTTAAATGGGGGAGCTGCCGCTGTGACGACGAGGGCACAAGGAGAGGAAAGAGAAGGCTTAATAGGATCCTGAGCCTTCTGTCTCCTTAGGCAAGTATCTGGTTTCTTTTTTTCATAAGAGGTTCCCATTTACTTTAATGAGAATACAATGTACCCTGCTTAACGCACAGGGCAATGCGCTCTGTAAAGCGCACAGAAACGTCCCTAGTGTGAGCAAGGCCTAAAACAGTTACAGTTAAAAGGAAAATGCTAGGAGCTAAATTCACTGACACCTGACTGTCAGCAGACACCAGACAGAGATCATCTGCAAATGCAGCGTTGTATAAATACTATGTCATTAAAGTATCTTGCTCTCTTCCTGTCAATATATACTAACTATTTTAGTGTATCCACTAAATGTTAAAACGTTTATGTGGGTACCAGACTTTAAAAATAGTTTGGCAAGAATCATACCTTTTCTTTTTGAAGTTGTTTTCAGGAAATAATCTGATTCATTGTGGAGTTTTAAGCCTCTCAATGAGCTCTGTGAAGAGCTGACAGAATTGCCTGACTGCTTCAGCTTGATATGGCTCTCCAGTGCAAACAAACATATCTCAGGGGTGCTTAGATGCAGAGATAACCCTTTGGTGTCTGAAGCAACTCTCACATCTACATAAGCAGCATAGCTAATTACAGCAGTTAAGGGAGGAACCCTTTAAATGCCCCCAGGTGGGTTTGGTCAGGGGGCCTCATGTGGTAACAACCCCTGCATCCCTTATTGCTATGCCATTTCACCTACCCCCCAAAATATCTGCTCTACAAGTAACAATTCTCAGAATAAAAAAAAAAACTCACTGAGGCTCAGGGGATACAAATAATAATAATTAAAAAAAAGTCTGTGTCTTGCTTTTTCCTAGACTTATATCTGCTAAATGTTGTCTTTGTCTTGAAGTCAAATCAGGTGATCTTGACCCTAACATTAATTCGTTCTTTAGCCCAAATATAAATAATTTTCTTTCATGCATCTGCTTGGTGGTCATATACACTAAATCAGTTATTCACTGCCCTGGCATGTTTTTGTTTTGTTTTTTTCAGATTCTTGCTGCAACAATTGACAACTCCAAGCTCATTTTGCAGATTGACAATGCCAGGCTGGCAGCTGATGACTTCAGGCTGAAGTATGTTTTGGGGGCCATTATAAGGCACTCATGCATTTATGTTATATTATTGTGCTATGCAGTATTATGATCACCATTCGGGGGGCTAGTATCCATTGTTCCAACTACTGCGTTGTCTCTACAGGTATGAAAATGAGTTGGCTATGCGACAGAGCGTGGAGGCCGACATTAATGGACTGCGTAGAGTCCTGGATGATCTGACCATGTCAAGATCTGATTTGGAGTTGCAGATTGAGTCACTTACTGAAGAACTGGCATATCTCAAGAAGAATCATGAGGAGGTAAAATAATTCAATGTTGATAACATTTTATAAGATGAGGCTAATGACTACTGGAAGGCCACATCTGAAGGGGGATGGGGGGTGATGGTTCAGGAAGTTAGAACATGTCCCATTGTTACCGTTTCCATGGAGATACACAGTTCCCACTTTTTGCCCATCTCCCTTTGCATCTCTCTATGGACAGAAACACATACACTCGGCCAAGAAATGTTAGTTGACACTCCAGAGCTGAAGGGCTTTGTGGCTCAAAGTTTAGATCATATATAGAAGATGGTCCAGGCCTCAGGATACTTTCATAAATAAGGGCCAACATGATCATCTGCACATATGTCCACCCCCCACTTCTGCCATACAAAATAGGCCAAATGCAGTGACTAGACCAATCCCCCCCCCCCCCGCCAACCCACCACCATGTGCTACCCTAGCCCCACATGTAGAGTGCGTGTTGGAAGTGTCCCGGAAACCATAGCTACCACTTCTCACTACCTTGTGTGACCATATTGCGTCTAGAGCTCTAGCGACAAGTTCTGAAACTGCAGAAGAGACACAAGGACTCAAGCTGGAGAGAGGGAGGAAAGGTAGCTATGGTTAGGCAAATGTAGAAACGAGGCTGGCACCACCAGAAGTAGAAAAGTAAAAAATTAGCTCTTTATTGATCAGTCATTAAAATGACAGCATGGTCAAAAAATAAGGCTTTGCCGCCAAAGCCTTATTTTTTGACTAGGCTGTCATTTTAATGAGTGATCAATAAAGAGCAAATTTTTTACTTTTCTACTTCTGGTGGTGCCAGCCTCGTTTCTACATTTGACTACTGAGGATTCTGAGGATACAGGAATCCAAGGCTTGGGCACACAAAATAGTTCCTTCCTATGGATGAGTGCGCCTCCAACTCCTGTTTTTGAGTAGCTATGGTTAGGAGTATGCTTCCAATATGTACTCTGCACACAGGCATATCACCCGAGGATAAGAGGAACACCAATTTTAGTCCAACATTCTAGTATAAAAAGGTCAGCTTATCCGTGGTGATATACCATTGCATAATAATGGTAACTTGATTATTAATAAAAGCAATAATGTGGCTAGTGCAGTTACTGTGTTAACTGAACTCTCAATTGTTTTAGATCTGTTCTTTGTCAAAGGACCACTATCACAAATTTTTTTTAAAATGTAATATACATGTAAACACATATAGATAAGAAGTATGCTTCTTCCAGAGTACTACTACCTGCTGTACATTGATTGCCTTTACAGAATATTATACAGTTCTGCTTTGCGGAATATTTTCATGGTAGTCCACAAGGGTTTGATAATTGAAGGACCACTATTGCAAAAACAATTATACAATACAATAACTTTTCTATAGCGCTTTTCTCCCATAGAAAAATACATGAAAACACACAAGTAAAGAATACACTTCTCCCAGAGTAAAATGTGCTATAAATTACTTTTCTCCTATGTTGCTGTCACTTAAATTGGTTAGTAGTAATTTTGACGAATCTGACAGGTTTTAGACTAGGCCATCTCTTCATGGAGGATTTTCAGTATTTAATTTATTCTATACAAAGGTACTCACTGGGAAGGATTTTTATAAATATGCAGCCCCCCCCCCTCTTTGCACACTATTCCTGCAGTAGGAGTGCTTTTGAAAATAAAATAAAAATCCCTCATGAGGACATGGACCAGTCCGAGACCTGTCGCTTGTGTCGGATTTCTATAACCTACTGTAAGTCACAGCAACATAGGAGAAAAGTAATTTATAGCACAATTTTACTCTGGGAAAAGTGTAATTTTTACTTATGTGTCTTCATGTATTTCTAAATGTTCCCATTTTTGGCAAGAGTTATCGTTTCATTATCAAACCCTTTTGGACTACCATGAAAATATTCAGCAAAGCAGAACTGTATAATGTTCTGTAAAGGCAATAAATATACAGCAGCAGGTAGTAGTCACGCCTAAGGCACCAAATTGAGACTTGATCTAAGGGATCCCCAGTCTACAAAAAGGTGGGTTGTTTTTTTGCTTTACGAAAACCTCCTCCAGGTGTTAAACTAATCTAAGTGCTAAAATCCAGGAATAATGGGAGGACCACATTCAGTGCATCCCCTCTGGCAGTGGAAGACCTGCCTGTTCATGATCATAATTCAGCAAAAATTCTAAAGGAATGTCCTTGCTGGGCGATTTGCAGTCTCTCTGCTCACTTTGGCATGATTCATCAGATCAGCCTTTTAGTATGTAAAAACTATTCAGCTACGCAAACTACTCTGCAGGACAATTCCGTACAAGAAGAGTCATAAATATGGTCACCCTCATAAACCTCAAGTCCAGGAAATACACATAAAATATGAAATGTACATCTTCTGCTGTCAACATTGTTCAGTGTTTTATTCTTGTTTGTCTTTTCTTTTGCTTATAAAGTTTTAATATTTAAGTTTCCTCCAATATCTCCACTATTTCCTGGTCCATACCTCCACAATTTGCACACCAATAATTAATGGCTGCTGACATTACTATCATGGTGTCAGAATGGTTGTAATCAGCAGGATAGGAGCTGAGCACTCAGAGACCTGTGTGTCAGTCAATATGCATTCACCTGAAAACTCCACCTAATTCCCAGCCTGACGAGATGCAAGAGATGTCTATTGGGAGGTCCACATCTACTAAATCTCATGTGTTAGTTTACATACCCAGTTTTGAGATGGGAACTTTAAATGTATAGTTGCAAATTGTATGGTAAGGTTAGCAATCATCAGACTATACAATATACTGTACCTCATTTACAACTTTTTATTTGAGTTGAGTTAATGGTGCCACTGGTGTTTCCACTCCTTGTTTCCACTGTTTCACTGGTGTTTCCACTTCCTACAACAGGCTGGGCGTTTTGTAACCACTAGATCACCTTGGATTGAATTTGGCCAAAGCCCACCAGATTTTTAAGTGAGCAATGGCTGGGGCACATTTTTCTCCTTCTAATGCTGGGAATACACGTTTCGTTTTTGCCTTCGTTTTAGCCTTCGTTTCGATTGTGCCTTTTGTCCTTTTCGTTCCCGAAATAATCGAACGTACGGTTAATATCACCACCCACGGTTTCGTTTTTTTTTTCGATTCTGATGGTTTTGTTTTTCCAATGATCGAAGGCTGCAAAAAAACGAAACGAAAATCCCTTTTTACAGGGACGGACTAACATAAACGAACATATAATCGATCTGAACAGCCATCAAGCCTACCAATGGCTCGATTAGATGGATAAAGAGAGATAATATCAAACATGTTCGATCACTAGTCGTTCGTTTTTGGGGTCTATTAATCGAAACTATAATGAGATTATGACTATTTTCACATACGTTTTCAACACTCGATTCGTTTACTGAACGAATCGAAGGCTAAAACGAAGGCAAAAACGAAACGTGTATTCCCAGCATTACCCTGTCTGAAGCCACTTCATGGTGTGCTAGGCCATTGTCCTGCCCCTCATCCCTATGGCAACAGAACACATTGCTCAGCTATAGCTAAAGAACATGAAACCACCCCCCTAGGGATCATGTCCCGATCCCAACAGGCAACAGTGGTTGAAAGAGTATACTGTTAACCAAGCAAAATGCCTGCAGAAATGTTTATTTACAAATGTAAATGCACAGCTTGAGCAAATTGAATCTTCTTGCCAAAATATACAGGGCCTAAACTAACTATACTGCTTTGACCTGTAGGAGTTAGCCCACACAAAATAGATGGCACCTCAACAGGGATGCCACGAGTAGGACCCCTTATGCCCCGAAGAAAAAGGGGATCAGCACTAGCAGAAGTCTTGTTGCCTAGAAGTGCCACAACTTCAGCGGGGGGAGGAGGGGAGCAGCAGTGAAACACAGGCAGCCTCTTGGAATGTTCCCACCATCCGGTCATGTCCAGGATTATCCCTGAAATGAAAGATTCCCTACCTTATTTAGGATTTCATCCAATTTCTAAAGTATGAAAGTTTAGCTTTAGAAGCTGGAATATGCTGGAGACTTTAGACTAACTACTAACTACTCAAGGAATATTGAATTCACTTTTAGTTGGATTTCGAAAACCATGAGAAACTCAAGACTGAAACAGAATTAATTAACATGTGTAGGAATGATGTATCTATTATGAATAAAAGTGGAGATTTATTTTAACACTGATCTTCTTTCAACCGAACTAGGAGATGACATCTATGTCTGGTGCCCAAGCCGGGCAGCTCACCGTTGAGATGAATGCAGCTCCAGGCATTGATCTGACAAAGGTTCTGAATGACATGAGAGACCAGTATGAGGCCTTGGCTGAGAAGAACAGGAGAGAGGCCGAGGCAAACTTTGAGAAGAAGGTATATAAACTGATAGCATGGTTCCACAATCACCACCAGTACATCATCCTGCTTTATTTTATAACATATCAAGAGCTTAAAGGATCTATTGCTGTCTGCATACATAGATGAGTTTTATCCCAACATAAATATGAATGGAGTAATATAATTCTAGTACAAACTCCAAAGCCTCTAAGCATATGATATACTTCTTCAAATGAATCTATAATATTATCAGATGGTGCACACGAGACAAAGAGTTCTCTAAATCAGCATTATAAAGAACCTCCACCTAAGGAGGAAATGGAAGATATGGCTCTTCTTGTTTGATTGGAGAGCAAGAAAAAAAAAAAAAAAAAAAAAAAAAAAAAAAAAAAAACAGGGACAGCGGCAACCCAATCGGGTGCAGTAACATTATATTTCAGATATGACAGACAAACACAGGGGAAATATATACTACCAAGTGCTTTATATAGCAACCACTTTAGATAGCAACGTCCCAACTCGCCTTAATGTTCAACATTGGTTGCAGCTCCCAAGAAACGTGCAGGACATTAAATTCAAACCCCCCCAACAGGAATGAAACTATGAAGTGTAGAGTGACATGACAGGTGCCCCAAAAAATATATAAAAAAAAGGAAGACAAGTGTGAGCGTATTTTCAATAAATCTACTGAACAAAAGATTTAGGTTGCATTCACAGTGGAACGCTACGGTTGCTCGCTATAAAATCTTATAACGCAGCTTACCCCACTGCAATGCTAATCCTATGGGCCGTTCACAGTGCAACGTTAAAGTCGCATTAAAAAATGTTGCGTTGTGGTAACTCACTGCTTGCAGTGCGTTACCTCTTAACGCAGACACGTTGCGACTTTAACTTCGCATTAAACCTCAACGTCCCACTGTGAATACAGCCTTAGAGTTTTTATTCGATATTGCACAACAAACGACAATGTTTCACGACCCATGGCCACGTTCCTCAGGTCAATAAAAAAATTAAAAAAAAAGAGTGCTCTCAAAGCTCTATATAACTACAGACTCAAAACACTTTCTATTGACCTGAGGAAGTGTCTGTAGGCCATGAAGCGCAGTTGTTAATTGTGCAATATCAAATTAAAAGTCAGAATTATTCGTCCAGTAGATGTCTAGAAGGTAAGCACACACTTATCTTCCTTTTAACCAGTTTTTCTTTTATATATTTTTGGGGCTTTTTGGGTTACTCTTCACTCCCTCTTTTTGTTCGATTTAATTTTTTTGTTCTGTCAGGGCTGGTTGGCACTGCAAGAGCTTATTAAGCGCTAGTGATTTGAACAGCTCTTGCTAATGCAGTGTTATTGGGGATATTTATAAAATCACATTGCTCAAGTGTAAACAAACTCATAGCATTACATAAGCAAGAGCTTTTAAAATCACAAGCACTTCGAAAAAGCTCTTGCAGTGGGAACCAGCTTTCACACTGGAAATTGCTGCCTACCCTGACTTTCCTGATTATGTGCAATAGGTGTTCATAGCCTCCCACCACATTGCTGCAATGTTATTCTATGATGGGATGTTGCACTAGTGATAAGTACACCGCACCATTATTACTTGCCAGGGCCAGATATCACACAAGGCACTGTAGGCAAATGCCTACAGGCGCCAGAAGATGGAAAGGTGGCTCTCATCCCTCCCCGAGTGACCCCCCCCCCTTACCTATGCATAGTCCCCAGCAGAGTGTAAATGAGAGGTTACTCACCCAGCTCTCTACATTCAACTGTATTCAGCCCAGGGCATCTTTAGCTACCTAATAATTGGGGCACCTCAAGCTACTTAGTGTTAGTTTGCCAGAAGTGCGCTCATTATTACCCTCCCTGGCAGTATTCCCGACCTGAGCTCGGGGTAGAAAAAAGCAGCTGCTATCGGTGATCCCGAGCTCAGGTCAGGGTAGGGAGTGCAGCGCTGTACCTGTAGCTTTGGAGTCCTGCGCACGATCATGCTGCACAGCGGGACTCCAGCCTCTCTCCCCAGCAGTGTGGGGATCCCCATGTCCCCGCTATTCTTCCGGGGATCCAGCGGCCAATCAGAGCAGCGGATCGGCAGTGGGGCGGCGTCACGTCATCGAGGGCGAGGCTAATATTTAAAACAAACTTCTCTATATTAGAGAAATGTAGAGGTTTGTTTATATGCATATTAGCGCCATCTAGTGGACAAATTGAAAACTGCAGCGCTGGAGCCCAGGAAGGTAAATTTTTTTATTCTGCTGCTGATCTCCCTGCCAGAATGATTTTTTTCAGGTTTTAGGATCTGAAAGAGTGGAAAAATTGCACCGCTTTTAGACCCTAAAATCTGGAAAGAATCATAACGGCAAGGGGGCACATGTGTCTAACTACTCTGGGCAGGGCCAGCTAGCATATTTACGGTATGGGGTTTTGGTGTATTTTTTGGGGGTCAATGGGGGGGGGGGGCGAAGTCTAGGGTGCCAGAACATCTGTGCCTATAGACTCCTGTGATATAAATCCGGGCCTGTTACTGTTACCAACATATATAAGATAGTTCCTTAGTGATTATACAACTATTGTTCAAATGTTGATCCTATAATTGATGATAATTTATGCAGTGTTTTTTCTCTTTCAGAGCAATGAACTGAAAAAAGAGATCTCAGCTGGGCTGGCTGAGGTTAAGACTACCAGTACTGAGATAAGCGACCTCAGGAGAACACTTCAGGGCTTGGAGATAGAACTGCAGTCCCAACTAGCAATGGTAAGACTGATGTTGTACTGATCCCACAGTACCGCACCCTCTTACCACATCACCCTTCCCACAAGCTATCCTTCCAATGAGCTGAAATGGGGGGGGGGGGGGGGGGGGGGTTGGAGAGGGAATTGCCAGTGGATAAAGCAGCCATAGCCCCCATCCTTCTACAATAGGTGTTAAAGAGAGACACTGAGTAGAGATGGGCCGAACGGTTCGCCGGCGAACGGTTCCAGGCGAACTTTGGGGGTTCGCGTTCGCCTGCATCAGGCGAACTTTTGCGGAAGTTCGATTCGCCCCATAAAGCTGTATTGAGCAAAATTTTTCGCCTCCATTTTACTGTCAGCAGACATGTTATTGTGAAACACACTCCTTTCAGTGCTAAAGTCCCCACCCACCCTCCCTTCAAGCTAGGTCCTTTTATACCATTTACACAAAAGATGCTGGTTTGCCCGGCACTCAGTATAAGGAGGGTAGTGAGGTCTGCTGCACCTATGAAGATTAATACACAATCCCGTCCTGTTCCTTGCTGTACCTGGGGTCCTACGTGTGGAAGCGTGCAGACAGATATTGTTGAAACAGGAATTCGTATATAGCACACACCAGGCAATCTGTGCACCGCTTCCTTTAAACACTTGATTTATTCTCCCATACAGTACATCAGCAGGTATATAGGCAAAAGTCCAGTGACAGCATTTTCATGCACATTGACATTAAATTGATCTGACCTGTGCCATGGGAGGGGAGGACTGCGCGACAGCCGTTTCGCGCCGGTGTGGCGCTTGTTCACGTGCAGGTATCCTTTTATACCATTTGACTCAGTTGTCTGCCTACACTAATTAGTTATGGGACAGCTGCTACACACTCTGCTAGGGAGATTTTAATTGGCCTCCCACCTCCCTTCTACCCTTCTACCCTTCTACCCTTCTACCTATTCCCTCCTCCCTCCTACCGGAGGGAGGAGGGTCTCTTCTGCCAGGGAATTATACTATTTTAAAAACCAGTATACATCATACCATAGCCGGGAATCGAACCCAGATCTCACTGTGTGGTGGGCACGTCACCCTAAGCACTGTACCACTACAGTAATAAGTGAAGCTTGCCTAAAATTTAACATTTATGCTCAACGCAATAGAACCATTAGGTTGCTTAAAGGAGAACTGTAGTGAGAGGTATATGGAGGCTGCCATATTGATTTCCTTTTAAGCTATACCAGTTGCCTGGCAGCCCTGCTGATCTATTTGGCTGCAGTAGTGTGAATCACACCAGAAACAAGCATGCAGCTAATCTTGTCAGATCTTACAAAAATGTCAAACACCAGATCATCCCATAGCTGGGAATCAAACCCAGATCTCACTGTGTGGTGGGCACGTCACCCTAAGCACTGTACCACTACAGAAGTAAGTGAAGCTTGCCTAAAATGTAACATTTATGCTCAATGCAATAGAACCATTAGGTTGCTTAAAGGAGAACTGTAGTGAGAGGTATATGGAGGCTGCCATATTGATTTCCTTTTAAGCTATACCAGTTGCCTGGCAAGCCCTGCTGATCTATTTGGCTGCAGTAATAATAATCCAAACATTTGTATAGCGCTTTTCTCCTGTCAGACTCAAAGCGCTCAAGAGCTGCAGCCACAGGGACGCGCTCAAGAGGCCACCCTGCAGTGTTAGGGAGTCTTGCCTTGAACTCCTTACTGAATAGGTACTTGACCTAGCCAGGATTCAAACCCTGGTCTCCCATGTCAAAGGCAGAGCCCTTAACCAGTACACTATCCAGCCACTGTAGTGTGAATCACACCAGAAACAAGCATGCAGCTAATCTTGTCAGATCTTACAAAAATGTCAAACACCAGATCTGCTGCATGCTTGTTCAGGGTCTAGGGCTAAAAGTATTGGAGGCAGAGGATCTGCAGGATAGCCAGGTAACTGGTATTGCTTAACCACTTGCCGACCGCACGCTTATACCGTGCGTCGGCAAAGTGGCAGCTGCAGGACCAGCGACGCAGTATTGCGTCGCCAGCTGCAGACTGATTAATCAGGAAGCAGCCGCTCGTGCGAGCGGCTGCTTCCTGTCAATTCACGGCGGGGGGCTCCGTGAATAGCCTGCGGGCCGCCGATGGCGGCTCGCAGGCTAAATGTAAACACAAGCGGAAATAATCCGCTTTGTTTACATTGTACGGCGCTGCTGCGCAGCAGCGCCGTAAGGCAGATCGGCGATCCCCGGCCAATCAGCGGTCGGGGATCGCCGCCATGTGACAGGAGACAGCCTGTCACTGGCTGCACAGGACGGATAGCGTCCTGTGCAGCCCGGATCTCCAGGGGGGGCCAGGTAGGAGAGGGAGGGGGAGGATTTCACCGCGGAGGGGGGCTTTGAGGTGCCCCCCCCGCAACACCCGGCAGGCAGGAGCGATCAGACCCCCCCAGCACATCATCCCCCTAGTGGGGAAAAAAGGGGGGCGATCTGGTCGCTCTGCCTGCACGCTGATCTGTGCTGGGGGCTGCAGAGCCCACCCAGCACAGATCAGCTAAGACAGCGCTGGTCCTTAAGGGGGGGTAAAGGGTGGGTCCTCAAGTGGTTAAAAGGAAATCAATATGGTAGCCTCCATATACCTTTCACTACAGTTCTCCTTTAAGCAACCTAATGGTTCTATTGCATTTAGCATAAATGTTAAATTTTAGGCAAGCTTCACTTACTTCTGTAGTGGTACAGTGCTTAGGGTGATGTGCCCACCACACAGTGAGATCTGGGTTCGATTCCCAGCTATGGTATGATCTGGTGTTTGACATTTTTGTAAGATCTGACAAGATTAGCTGCATGCTTGTTTCTGGTGTGATTCACACTACTGCAGCCAAATAGATCAGCAGGGCTGCCAGGCAACTGGTATAGCTTAAAAGGAAATCAATATGGCAGCCTCCATATACCTCTCACTACAGTTCTCCTTTAAGCAACCTAATGGTTCTATTGCATTGAGCATAAATGTTACATTTTAGGCAAGCTTCACTTACTTCTGTAGTGGTACAGTGCTTAGGGTGACGTGCCCACCACACAGTGAGATCTGGGTTTGATTCCCAGCTATGGTATGATCTGGTGTTTGACATTTTTGTAAGATCTGACAAGATTAGCTGCATGCTTGTTTCTGGTGTGATTCACACTACTGCAGCCAAATAGATCAGCAGGGCTGCCAGGCAACTGGTATAGCTTAAAAGGAAATCAATATGGCAGCCTCCATATACCTCTCACTACAGTTCTCCTTTAAGCAACCTAATGGTTCTATTGCATTGAGCATAAATGTTAAATTTTAGGCAAGCTTCACTTACTTCTGTAGTGGTACAGTGCTTAGGGTGACGTGCTCACCACACAGTGAGATCTGGGTTTGATTCCCAGCTATGGTATGATGTATACTCATGTATGTATCCCCAGCTATGGTATGATGTATACTTATGTATGTATTCCCAAGCTATGGTATGATGTATACTGGTTTTTAAAATAGTATAATTCCCTGGCAGAAGAGACCCTCCTCCCTCCGGTAGGGGGGAGAAGGGGAGAAGGGGAGAAAGGAGGAGGAGGGAGGATAAAATCTCCCTAGCAGAGTGTGTAGCAGCTGTCCCATAACTAATTAGTGTAGGTAGGCAAATGGTATAAAGGACCTTGCTTGGAGGTGGGAGGGTGGGTCCTCCAGCAGTGATGTGTATTTCACTCAATTAGGTGTGGCTCCAGGTATTAGAGCTTTCGAAACATGTTTTCTATCATTTTTCAAGCTGATAGAATGTTTTAAAACTTTGAAAGTTCGCCTCCCCATTGAAGTCTATTGCGGTTCGCGAACTTTTTCGCGAACCGAACCTTTTGCGGAAGTTCGCGAACAGGGTTCGCGAACCTAAAATCGGAGGTTCGGCCCAACTCTAACACTGAGTGATGTGTGCTTCCTACACCCTCCCAGAAATGACTACAGGAGCTTCTGCCTTACCCATGATGTGGCAGTCCTCTCCCAGAAGGCATCAGGACAAATGCAAGAAGACTCGGTGTAATGTCAATGCTGGAACCTTGAGGAGATATAGCTAGTATCTGGGCAGGGTTTGCGGAGGCTCTTTTATTGTTTTGGGCAGAGAAGAGAGAGACAAAAAAGTCCAAAGTCTATTGGTCAAAGCTCAAAGGGTGAATGAACGCGTGCATGAAAAAAGGGCCCGACTTATTAACGAATTTGGTGCCAGGTATTAAAATGAAATTTGATAACGAGAACCATTGTTGTCAAACTTTATTAACGATATTTTCTGTTGCAAAAAACAAACTAGATATAATAACAACGAATAAATATTGACATTAAATGTTATTGCGTTTTTCGTCAATACTGCTTAACCCAACCCTACTTTCACACAGAACCCTCCCCTGGTGGTGCCTAACACTAACCATTCCCTCCCCCCCCCCCCGTGGTGCCTAGCCGTGATTCCCCCCCCCCCCCCGTTGGTGCCTAACCGTGAGCACCGCCCCTCCCCCCCCCCTCCCCATGGTGGCTAACCCTATACACCACCCCTGGTGTTGTCTAAAACTAACCGCCACCTGGGTGGTGCCTAACCCTAACCACTCCCCCTGGTGGTGCCTAACCCTAACCACTCACTCTGCAGAAACACCCTTTTACATTTATTAACGATAATACCTTTGAAAACGTAAAATCTGTACTTAACGAAATAATATGACAAAAACTATAACATTGTAAACTTCTAAGACAATAACTACCTCAAAAACTATAATGTTCTAATGTTATTAACCAGATTTTTCACGGCGCCCTTTTTTCTGCTTTTTTCATCGTATTAACGATAATTGCATTAAAGTCTATTGCGGCGCCCTTTTCGTCCACCCTCAGCCGGCGCCCTTTTTTCCTGCTGCTGAATGAACACATAAAAATAAAAAAATGATTAAACAAGTTACGGGCAAACTGGGTCCCCCTGCAACTAGGCCCCATCGCAGTCACTGTGGTTGCTGTAGCCATTACTATACCTCTGTAAATGCAGGGTCATTAGTCACACACACAAAAAAACAAAAAATAGAATGTGTCAGTATAGAAATCAAGTCCGACTTCCCATTGTTTTTGCACATTAACGCCAAAATTATTATTATAATTTAGTATTTATATAGTGTTGACATCTTCGGCAGCACTTTATAGAGTATACAGTCTTGTCACTAACTGGCCCTCAGAGGAGCTCACAATCTAATCCCTTCATAGTCGTATGTCCATCGTATTCTAGGGCCAATTTAGGGGAAAGCCAATTGTATGTTTTTGGGATGTGAGAGGAAACCAGAGTGCCCAAAGGAAACCCACGCAGAATCGAGGAGAACATACAAACTCAGTGCAGATAGTGCCTTGGCTGGGATTCGCACCAGGGACCCAGCACTGCAAGACGACAGTGCTATCCACTACGCCACCATGCTGCCCAACCCTGAAAGTAACTTCATGTTTTAAATTTTATTACTGTACAGAAAAAGAGCCTAGAGCAGACGCTGGCAGAAACAGAAGGATCGTATTGCGCCCGAATCGCGCAGATAAAGGAAATGATCAATGGTTTGGAGGACCAATTGTCTCAGCTAAGGTATGACATGGAATGTCAGAATCAAGAGTACAAACAGCTGCTGGACATCAAGACCAGACTGGAGAAGGAGATTGAGCAATACCGCATCCTGCTGGAGGGAGGAGGGTAAGACAAGGAAGCCGATGAGTAGAAAAGAGTGTTTTCAAAATGATGTTTGTATGAATGACTTATCTCTGTGTTAAAGGTCACTGGGACTGGGAGCATCTTCATCTTATACTGGTGGAAAGTCTCCGGCACATTCAGTAGATTCATCTAAAGGTAAATGTTTGAAGGAGACCTCGATCAACCATGATGCCAGACTCAATAGAAATAACAACTGTTGATCCGTCCGTGCGGAAGATTTCGCTCGATCACCGGCGGGTCGGGAGTGCGTCGATAGCGGCGTTTGAATGTCCGACGACAGATGCTAGCGGCAATACATTACCTGATCCAGCTGGCGCGTATCCCCGCTGTCACCACTGCTCCTTTTCCGCTGGGCTCCGGCAGGCTTCACTTCTTCCGGACAGGAAGTTTCAACAGTAGAGCTGTGTAAAAAAAAACGAAAAAAACCACAGAGACACCGGGAGCCCCTATAGTGTATTATCCTTGCGATCTGGTCAAAATATACAAATAATACTACTCACAAGTATAGGTTGCTTGGAGAGGCAACCACTCGAATAAGCAGGTGGAGAAAGCCCGTCTCCACTCGGTCTTTGCGGTGGGTGGTCGCAGCTCCTTCGAAAAAAAGTTTCTTGCCACGAATTGTGGCAGAAAATAACACTCCCACTGTGTGGGATGTTAAACTCTAGGTAAAGCAGCAGTAGGAGGCGCCCTTGTTGTAATGTTTGCACTTATGCGTACTAGTAACAATTAAAATATAATATGTTGTAGATCGCCTACCTTAAGAATGGACACTCCACTCGGTAGGATGAAAATAAGAGTTTAATGATGGTAAGCAGAATACCCACCATTTGCTACAGCACTATATTGACCTGATGAAGCGGCTTGTACCGCGAAACGCGTTGTCCTAGGTGCCTACCATCATTAAACTCTTATTTTCATCCTACCGAGTGGAGTGTCCATTCTTAAGGTAGGCGATCTACAACATATTATATTTTAATTGTTACTAGTACGCATAAGTGCAAACATTACAACAAGGGCGCCTCCTACTGCTGCTTTATCAACAGTAGAGCGCCCTCTACTGTCTAAACAGTAGAGGGCGGAGACCGGGGGACTCGCACCGGCCGGATCAGGTAATGTATGTAACGGGGGGCGGGGGCAGCTCCACAGATGGTGAATCGTTTTCATGCTGAAATCGTTTCACAATCTGCAGTATAGGCAGCCATACGATCCCTCTCTGATCAGATTCGATCAGAGAGGGATCTATCTGTTGGTCAATCTGATGGCAAATCGATCAGTGTATGGCCACTTTTCCATGTATATCAAAAAGATATCTACATATAGATTGATATGTGGAGTCTATCCTGTCAGAGCTGCATTTACTTGGCCACTTGGGCTGCAGATCTAGCAGGTGCATTTTAATGGAGAACCAAGACCAGAATTGGTTCATCCAAGTCAAAATACCATATAGATGCTTTGTATTAGACAAATGACTAGGAATATTTATGTGTGTATTATATTAGTTTGGTAAGGGTTGTAGAGAACCAGAGCATAGCACATGTGCTTTATTGCTAACCAAGTGCTAAATATTACAAATATTTATAGAAGCAACATGGATCTAACTATAAAGAGTAAGAGTAAAACAGGAAATCAGTATTAAAAAATGGAATTAAATCAAAAAGTTGCTAATTAGTCTCGGTCCTTTGAGGAATTTGATCTTTTGTGTATTAGAACTTATATACCTATGGCCTCTCAATGTTTTGTTGTTCTATATTCTGAAGTCTTGTAAGTATTAGATTAAGTAGAATTTCTGGACTCTATTAATTCCCAGTATAACAGATAAATATTTATTAGTATTATCACTATATATTAACAATGTAATTATCTTTTACCCATTCGTATATATATATCTTTAATAGTGATGTTCAAATCAGAACTTTGCGTGAATCCGAATAGTTCTATTAAGATTTGACCCAGATACCTGTGCGGGGTGGGCAGGGGGGTCAAGCTTACCTGTCTGACGTCTTCTTCAGTCTGTCCCTCGGGCGCCTCCCGCAATGCGTTCCACGCGGCAGTCATGTTATTACAAACACTTCCTTCTTCCGGGTTGAAGGAGGAAGTGTTTGTAGTCACGTGACGCACGTGGAGCGCATCGTGGGAGGCGCCGAGGGACGGACTGAAGAAGACGTCAAACAGGTAAGCTTGACCGCACAGGTTTACTGGGTGATATCCAGAAAGCACTATCCGGATTCACCCAAAGTTTGGATTTGAGCATCATTCACTACTCTTTAATAAGCAAGGTTACTATCAATAATTCAGGGGGTTTGTACCTTTATTAATGACCAGTCTATTAGCCAAAAAATGTTATTCATTTGAGGAGATAATCTTACTGAAAGGGATTTTTCTAAGAAAACGACGGGTTTTTTGAACGTCCCGTCGCCCGGCGGATCGCTCAAACTCAGTCTCATCACGCGAACGACAGTCTGTACACACGCCCGTTTTGGTGGGCGAACGACTGAACGACGGGACATTCAAACGACCCGTCGTTCTCAAAAATCAGACGTGTGTATGGGCCTTAAGTGGGAATATCTTCAGATTTCCAATTTGATATACTAATCAAGTGTCTGGCAGCACCTATAACATGGGTAATAGTAACTCTAAATTGAACAGGAAATTTCTCTAAACCAATATGTAAAAGGGCTAAGAGAGGGCAAGGGTAAACATTAAAGCCTAGATCTATTTACTTGAATGACAGGAGATAAGCAAAGAAATAGATTCTTTGGATTGCAGCTTTAGAGGGACACTTAAGCCAGAAATAAAAAAAAAAAAACAGTTTTACTTGCCTGGGGCTTCTACCAGCCCCCTGCAGCCATCCTGTGCCCTCGCAGTCACTCACGGAGCCTCCGCAGGCCCGGCCACGTGTATCCTTCATGTTTCTGTCCTCAGTAGTGTCCTGCACAGGCGCAGGACACTATTGCGGACAGGAACACGAAGAAAAATAGCGAAAACAAAACTAGCTGGTGACGGGGGACCAGAGGCTCTGTAAGTGACTGTGAGGGCATGGGACGCCTGGAAGGGGCTAGTAGTAGCACCAGGGAAGTAAAACTGTTTTTTTTATTCCTAGCTTAAGTGTCCCTTTAAGTACAACAGTGTTATCTTTCAACACAATATTGTGCTGTGCGAAGACTCTTGTAATGATAACATCAACTACAGGAGGTGGGGAAAAACATTGGATGGTCAATTTAAACTCCCTATAGGATATGTAATAATTTTGGCAACAATAACAGTTTTTAGGAATATGTCAAAGCATATTATAAATGGGGCAGTTACTTACACATTCTATCCTAAGCACACTTAGGATAGCTATGTGTGCCATGTGGGTGGCCCCTGCTGAATTACGACTATCCTAGCGAGTGCATCGAGGCATTTATACAATACAATACAATAATACAATAACATTTCTATAGCGCTTTTCTCCCATAGGACTCAAAGCGCTTAGGCTCTCTCAGATTCAGTAGTTAGTAGGATGAAGTATTCACACAACAAAAGTTATATTTCTGCAAATGCCAGACTGAACAGGTGGGTTTTCAGTCTGGATTTAAACACATCCAGGGATGGGGCTGTCCTGATCTGTTGAGGTAAGGAGTTCCAAAACATAGGGGCAGCATGACAGAAGGCTCTGGGACCAAAAGTTTCCAAGTGGACACTGGGTATGACTAGATTATTAGAACCTGTGGATCTGAGAATGCGGGGATTGCTATGCAGCTGCAACATATCTTTCATGTATGCAGGGCCCAGATTATTCAGGGATTTAAATGTCAGTAGGCCGATCTTGAATAGGACCCTCCATTCTATAGGTAGCCAGTGAAGGGAGTGCAGGACTGGCGTTTTGTTAGTGACAGGGTTGGTTGGTTAGCAGTCTGGCAGCAGTATTCTGTATCAGCTGTAGGCGGTACAAGACCTTTTTTGGAAGGCCAGTGTAGAGAGCATTGCAGTAGTCCAGTCGGGATGTGATGAAGGCGTGGACTAAGGTTGGCAGATCTTCTGGGGGTATGAGGTGCTTGATTTTTGCACCCATCTTCATAATTATATTGGTCTGGCAAGGTGTCAACAGCACAACTTGACCTTGAGCACTCCAACATATAGACCCAACCATTATGATCTAGCATTTTTAGCATGAAGAATGCGGAAAAAAAAAAAAAAACATTACAAAATTATTTCCCATGGCATTTTCGCTCAAAAGTTGAATTTAACATTTTCCCAAAAATGTATGTGAAAAAGAATATCGGCATTTTCGCTCATGACTGTTGATTACCCTCTCATTATGTTTTTTGTTTTTATATTTAGACCCAAACAGAACCAGAAGAGTAAAGGTGTTCGTTGAAGAAATGGTGAATGGAAAAGTTGTTTCCTCGCAAACAAAGGAATCCAAAATGAAATCTTAGAATGGAATAACTGGATTAAGAAGACCGGGTTACTGGATTACACCTGCTATATTTTGGGACTGATATACTAAGGTATTTCCAGAGGAAATATCATAAGTGACCCAGCCATTCCAGATAGTATTCATTATCAATTGTCTGATATTAAATGTTAGGACATACTTACTTCTCCAGTCCTGAGTCATAGCAGATCATAGCGATTACTGTTGAAAGGTTTGTAAATCAGTGGTGAGTATTATGCAAACTTTGCATGCAAATGTATGCAGCTTGTAAATGAACCAGTCAAATCCTGCTGGGGTAAAATTTGATTGGTCCGTTTTTAAGTTGCATACATTTGCATAACCCTGCATCAGTGCAAAATGATTTGCATTTCATTGACCATCCCTAATTATGTGATTGCAGAAGTCTGCACCATGTAAAATACAAGTGGGTGCTTGTAAGAGACTGCAATCACCCAACTGTTACTATTTACTAAGCTGTCAAGAACCCCAAGTATATTCTGGTATGACCCAGTCTGGATTTGCTTGATCACTTAAAATATCCCAGGTGGGGAAGTTTGGACAACTCTGGGGTTGCCTTATTAAATCAGACCCATGTTTTCTTCTCTTTCTTTCAGATTAGTATGCATACCTAATCAATAAACTTTTGCAAGCACTGATGTCATTTTGTACTTGTGGAATTATGGTGCTAATAGAAAACAGCAAGTAAATAAATAACTAAGGGTTCTACTTCACTGCAAATCATGATATTAACTGATCTATAAGGTAGTTGAAGAAAAAGAAAAAAAATCTGTGTGGGTAATTCTACTCTCCAAAACCAGCAACCCCACTAATGCTAGCTAGAGATGTCGTGAACATAGAATTTTTTACTGCTTTACACACAGACACGGGGAGAACAGACAAACTCCTTGCAGATGTTGACCTGGCTGGGATTCGAACCGAGAACACAGCGCTGCAAGGCAAGAGCGCTAACCACTATGCCACTGTCATAAATTAGTCAATGTTTGATATTGTAAACTCTTTCCTCTTCCTGAAATTTATTGCAGGCGGAAACATCTTTAGTACTGGCAGGTTATTTCTGCGGGAGGTTCATTTACTAAGAGTTCTAAAGGCAGTAGAAAAGATCTCTGGTCTCCCAGAATGCTCTGGGGGAATTCTGCATAATTACCAGCCTAGGCAGGGGTGACAATAGGGTAACAATAGGAGATGCAGCCCCTGCTCCCGCGGGGCGGTCCGGCCCCCCCCTCGGGCCCACTCAGGCCGTTTTGGAGGGCAGGAGGGGTCGCAGCATGAGGAGAAAGCTGGCCACCTACATCGGCGGGGAGGGGGGGGGGGGGGCAGTCCCTCACCTCGGGCTTTCCCCTCAGCGCGCTCCCCTCCTGCAATTATCAGTGGCTGGCAGCGGCTGAATCACATACCTCCCTGCGTTCCACCCCCTAAACTTCCTCTAAGGGCCCTTTTCCACCTGCAATCGCTAGCGTTCACGCTGAACGCTAGCGATTGCTGAATCGCAAAACCGGCGATTCCCCCGACGTTTGCGGCCGCGATTTTGCTATGCTATGCACTGCATAGCAAAATCGCGGCAATTATCGCTCCGCCGCGCGTTCGCGTTCCTGACAAAAACGAATCGCGGTAGTGGAAATGACCTACCGCGATTCCTATGTTAAAAAGCAAACCGTAGCGATTGTAAAATCGCTAGCGGTTTGCGGTTTTGCGATTCAGCCAGCGCAAACGCGCCGGTGGAAAAGGGCCCTAAGTGTCTGATGCTACTTTCTGTTTAAACAGGAAGTAGCAGGAAGCACTTAAAGATGGCCCCTTCATGGTGGATGGAGGTATGTGTCCTGCATCCGCCTGCTGCCAGCCACTGATAATTGCAGGAGGGGAGTGCTGAGAGGTGATTTTTTTAGTTACGCCCCTGAGCCTAGGTTAACCTCCCAGATGTTATGATTATTTCCAGATTTAGGGTCTAAAAGCCATGCAATATTTCACAAGCTTTTAGACCCTAAGAAAAATGAAAAAAAAAAATGCAGAGAAATAACTCACTCAGGCACAGGATTACTGCACTGAGCTGCGGATTTAAATCCCAACTCCCGAGCCTGTTTCGGGATTACCACTAAGGACGTTAAGCCTTAGTGGACGGGCAGAGCTGCATACCAATATAAAGCAATATACAGCTATAGGAAATGTTCTAACCAGGGTATTTGATGTAAAAGTGGGTATCTTGAATCATTTACTGCACACTACTATATGTCAGTATAAAACGTTAAAAAGTAACTGTAACATCATCTTCCTTTAACACAGAGCCTATTAGGATTTCAGTTTTTGATTTTGTGGCCCTTCTACAGATGTTTTAGGCCACGTTCCCAATAACCATTGCGTTCCCTGTGACATCAGGAATGCAACACAACACATCGGGACAGGGACACCGCATGTTATACCCACGTGGCATTCAGGGACGAATTTCTGGAAAGGCCAGAAAGCCCAAGGCCTTGGATGCTGAAAAAGCAGAAGGGGGGCAGGACTTAGGAGTGATAAAAGGCCACATGTCAAAGTAAATCATCTCTCCTGGTCTGAAGCCACCCTGCTTTACTCCACACAAAGGCCTCAATTCACTAAGATCATGCTGGAGATAATAAGGCAAGAGAAAACTTACCTCCACACAGTAAGAGAGTTATGTTAACTCTTCATTCCTTACGTTACCTCTTCATTTACCTCCTCTGTAGTTAAGTTACCTCCTCTGTAGTTAAGTTACCTCCTCTGTAGTTAAGTTACCTCCTCTGTAGTTATTTTCACACGCAGTTAATGAACAGCCTGTCTTTAACTCTGGAGTTATTTTAAGGATTAAAGAGTTAACTTAAAGACAGAAGAGTTAACTTTAGGTTTGCCTGAGGTAAAATGTTTCCTGAATACTACATGCCTTATCCCCATGGTAACAACTGTAGAAGAGTTATTAAAGACAGGAGATAAGCTTAGTGAATTGAGGCCAAAGCCTGAATTTTAGAGTTCTGTGCATCTTCCTTACTTTGTGGTGCGCAATGAGAAACAGCTTACTCTTCTGCATCTGCTGTGTCCTGATGACCCCAGAACATACAAGCTTCAGTGATTAGTGCCAGGGTTGTAGAAAGAAGAACCATAAGAAGTTTTCCTGCACAGCACATATCCACACAAAAATTCGCTCCACTTTACAACTACAGCTGTCAGACAGTATGGCTGGTCAGCCTCTGTTAATCACTAAAGCCTTCTTACCCCTCCCCAGTATATTTTAATAAAAAAAATGTTTTTTTTTTCACCTAGAGAAATGTATGGCTCATGCTTATCCCCTTGCTGACTCATTTTAAAAAGGTAGTAGTAGAGTATTGTACTGTGTTAACCATGAGCAAAAAATAAAAAAAATCAGTACAAAAATAGTTGAAGAAGGAATTGCAATAAAAGCAGCATTTCAATATGCATGGGTGAATCTTTTTTCCCCAAATTAAATGGACTTGCTAATTTCCAGTGCTAGAGAGGGAGATGAACACTGCTCTGCTACTTCACTCCTGAGGGACTCACTGCTCTGACAGGAAGTACGATCATTTGTCAGCTGAGAGAAAACATGCACACATATTAGGTGCACAAGTCATTTTATAGGCTTTTCCTCCAGAATGTTGTTGGGGGGAGGGGGTGATTGGTGGCAGCACTGTGGATGCTGCAAAGCACAAATTCGGCCCTGGTTGTATTGAGTACAGCAAATCACACAGTTAATGAAAAGTACCGTACATACTCGCAAGCAAGCCGACCCCCCAACTTTTACCTGGAAGACCAGGAAAAAACGATTGACCCTCATATAAGCCGGGGGTAGGAAATGCTGTCCGTGTGATCCCCCCAGTGTGTCCCGGTATAGCTAGTATAGTGCCCAGTATGGGTAGGTAGTGCCCAGTACAGCTAGTATAGTGCCCAGTATAGCTAGTAAAGTGCCCAGTATGGGTAGGTGGTGCCTCAGTATAGCTAGTAAAGTGACCAGTATAGTTAGCATAGTGCCCCAGTATAGCTAGTAAAGTGTCCAGTATAGTTAGTATAGTGTCCAGTATGGGTAGGTAGTGCCCCAGTATAGCTAGTATAGTGCCCAGTATAGCTAGTATAGTGCCCAGTAAGGTAGGTGGTGCCCCAGTATAGCTAGTAAAGTGCCCAGTATAGCTAGTAAAGTGCCCAGTATGGGTAGGTAGTGCCCCAGTATAGCTAGTATCGTGCCCAGAGTAGTGCCCAGTATGGGTAGGTAGTGCTTCAGTATAGCTAGTATAGTGTCCAGTATGGGTAGGTAGTGCCCCAGTATAGCTAGTATAGTGCCCAGTATGGGTAGGTAGTGCCCCAGTATAGCTAGTATAGTGCCCAGTATGGGTAGGTAGTGCCCCAGTATAGCTAGTATAGTGCCCAGTATGGGTAGGTAGTGCCCCAGTATAGTGCCCCAGTATAGCTAGTATAGTGCCCACTATGGGTAGGTAGTGCCCCAGTATAGCTAGTATAGTGCCCACTATGGGTAGGTAGTGCCCCAGTATAGTGCCCAGTATAGCTAGTATAGTGCCCACTATGGGTAGGTAGTGCCCCAGTATAGCTAGTATAGTGCCCAGCAATAGCTAGTATAGTGCCCAGTGTGGGTAGGTAGTGCCCCAGTATCGCTAGTATCGTGTCCCAGTATAGCTAGTATAGTGCCCAGTATAGCTAGTATAGTGCCCAGTATAGCTAGTATAGTGCCCAGTATAGCTAGTAATGTGCCCCAGTATAGTGCCCAGCGTAGGTAGTGTAGTGAAACCCCCCCCCCCGCGCGCGCGGCCGCCGCTGCTATTACCTTAGCTTGGCGCCGCTTCTATTCCCCTGTCCTCCTCGTATAATCCACAACAGCGTGCCCCACGCCGACTGCTGTGATGAGGGAGGAAGCCGTAGAGAAAGCGGCTTCCTGTAGCGGCGATGTGTATCGCCGTTACTATGGGAACCGCTCTCTCTCTCTACGGCTCCCTCTCTCATCACAGCAGTCGCCGTGGGGCACACTGTTGTGGATTATACGAGGAGGACAGGGGAATAGAAGCGGCGCCGAGCTAAGGTAATAGCAGCGGCGGCTGCTGGGGAAGCAGAGAAGGGGAGCTTCATTCTTTTTTACACACCCGCAAGCAAGCCGACCCCCCAACTTTTGACCCACTTTTTGGGGGTCAAAAATTTAGTTTGCATGCGAGTATATACGGTACTATGTTTGATCTTAACTGCTAACACACGCATTTAGCAGTAACACACTAATGGTGCGTACACACATGCGACTATAGTCGTTTGAAACGATCGTTCCCCGATCATTTCAAACGACGATCATTTTAAAAAAAGCAGCCAATGACCATTAAGTCTAACGACGGACGAGCTAGATCGTTGAAAACGAACGATCTAGCTTGGCGGATTTTTTCCAATGACGATCGTTTGCAAAAGTAGTACATCGTTGGAAACGGCCGTTCGTACTAAGCTTGACATGCGCATTTCGCTATTTCTCCATGAAACTTTTCATTTTTATGTGCAAGCGCAATAGTTGCTTTACGTGATGTAACGTTCGTTCTAACGGTCAGATCGTTACACACTTTTCAAAACGAACTTTACTTAGGTCACTCTTTGGTCAGTTAAAAGTTTGTTCGTCGTTCACAACGAACGCTCGTTGTCGCATGTGTGTACGTAGCTTTACACTGCAACCCTTTATATGGCAAAGCACCTGTCGCACAGTGCATATTGCAGAGGTGGTGCATTGCAGTGTGGGTAAGCCACGTTATACAGCAGCCATTACACCCCACCACTGTGAACATGAAAATTATATGTAATTTTACCATTTTTTATATATACTTTTTTGCATAGCATTTTTGTGTGTTAGAATAACTTATTACAGTGTTCCTTTGGGCATTACATTTTTCATGACCTACACGAGAGGAATATGTAAAGGAAAGCCCTGGGGGTTTTGGTTATAAGAGGACAGCTGATAGACTGAGGACTAGCATTGACAAACAGATTGTTTTGCATGGATCTACTTTCCTGACAGATCAGGCCAGTCAGCAGTAAATGCATTTTATGCTATAAATCTCCATTATTCTACATTTACTTTAGAAAGCCGCTGCTTTTACTACAGAGACTTTGATGGGGTCTTCCTCGAACATTCACATCCTCTTCTTCCTCATCCTTTGGTAACCCACAGATTATGGAGACTCATCTGCCAGAAACATCATAAAACAAGTCTGACCACCATGACACCCCTTTTCCCCCATTAAAGGGAATGTCTGAGGAGGAGTATAAAAAAAAAAATCATTCAACTTACCCGGGGCTTCGTCCAACCCGTCAGCCGTCCTGTGCCCTTGCCACAGCTCCGCTTCCCGCTAGGAAGGGGGGGGGGGCAGGAATATTGGGTACATGAGGCAGGTGGACAAAAAAGGGCGCCGCCATTCACTCCCATATTAAATATCGTTTCAAGGGCGCCGCACCGGAAAAAAAGGGCGCCCGGAGATTAACGTTTTCAATTGACGAATCATATTTTCAAATATACTAAACATGTAAAAATGTTATTACTGATTATCCACATAATAAAGCGATCAGTAAGTAAATTGTAATACAGTATATTTTTTACAGTCACTATTTGTAAAACATTATTATCCGCACAATAAAGCGATCACTAAGGGGGGGGGTGGGTCTAAGGGTTAGTCACCACCAGGGAGGGGGGTCTTAGGGCTAGGCACCACCAAGGGGGGGGGGTCTTAGGGCTAGGCACCACCAAGGGGGGGTCTTAGGGTTAGGCACCACCAGGGGAGGGTCTTAGGGTTAGGCACCACCAAGGGGGAGTCTTAGGGTTAGGCACCACCAAGGGCGAGTCTTAGGGTTAGGCACCACCAAGGGCGAGTCTTAGGGTTAGGCACCACCAAGGGCGAGTCTTAGGGTTAGGCACCACCAAGGGGGAGTCTTAGGGTTAGGCACCACCAAGGGGGAGTCTTAGGGTTAGGCACCACCAAGGGGGAGTCTTAGGGTTAGGCACCACCAAGGGGGAGTCTTAGGGTTAGGCACCACCAAGGGGGAGTCTTAGGGTTAGGCACCACCAAGGGGGAGTCTTAGGGTTAGGCACCACCAAGGGGGAGTCTTAGGGTTAGGCACCACCAAGGGGGAGTCTTAGGGTTAGGCACCACCAAGGGGGAGTCTTAGGGTTAGGCACCACCAAGGGGGAGTCTTAGGGTTAGGCACCACCAAGGGGGAGTCTTAGGGTTAGGCACCACCAAGGGGGAGTCTTAGGGTTAGGCACCACCAAGGGGGAGTCTTAGGGTTAGGCACCACCAAGGGGGAGTCTTAGGGTTAGCCACCACCAAGGGGGAGTCTTAGGGTTAGGCACCACCAAGGGGGAGTCTTAGGGTTAGGCACCACCAAGGGGGAGTCTTAGGGTTAGGCACCACCAAGGGGGAGTCTTAGGGTTAGGCACCACCAAGGGGGAGTCTTAGGGTTAGGCACCACCAAGGGGGAGTCTTAGGGTTAGGCACCACCAAGGGGGAGTCTTAGGGTTAGGCACCACCAAGGGGGAGTCTTAGGGTTAGGCACCACCAAGGGGGAGTCTTAGGGTTAGGCACCACCAAGGGGGAGTCTTAGGGTTAGGCACCACCAATGGGGAGTCTTAGGGTTAGGCACCACCAAGGGGGAGTCTTAGGGTTAGGCACCACCAAGGGGGAGTCTTAGGGTTAGGCACCACCAAGGGGGAGTCTTAGGGTTAGGCACCACCAAGGGGGAGTCTTAGGGTTAGGCACCACCAAGGGGGAGTCTTAGGGTTAGGCACCACCAAGGGGGAGTCTAAGGGTTAGGCACCACCAAGGGGGAGTCTTAGGGTTAGGCACCACCAAGGGGGAGTCTTAGGGTTAGGCACCACCAAGGGGGAGTCTTAGGGTTAGCCACCACCAAGGGGGAGTCTTAGGGTTAGGCACCACCAAGGGGGAGTCTTAGGGTTAGGCACCACCAAGGGGGAGTCTTAGGGTTAGGCACCACCAAGGGGGAGTCTTAGGGTTAGGCACCACCAAGGGGGAGTCTTAGGGTTAGGCACCACCAAGGGGGAGTCTTAGGGTTAGGCACCACCAAGGGGGAGTCTTAGGGTTAGGCACCACCAAGGGGGAGTCTTACGGTTAGGCACCACCAAGGGGGAGTCTTAGGGTTAGGCACCACCAAGGGGGAGTCTTAGGGTTAGGCACCACCAATGGGGAGTCTTAGGGTTAGGCACCACCAAGGGGGAGTCTTAGGGTTAGGCACCACCAAGGGGGAGTCTTAGGGTTAGGCACCACCAAGGGGGAGTCTTAGGGTTAGGCACCACCAAGGGGGAGTCTTAGGGTTAGGCACCACCAAGGGGGAGTCTTAGGGTTAGGCACCACCAAGGGGGAGTCTAAGGGTTAGGCACCACCAAGGGGGAGTCTAAGGGTTAGGCACCACCAAGGGGGAGTCTTAGGGTTAGGCACCACCGGGGGAGTCTTAGGGTTAGGCACCACCGGGGGAGTCTTAGGGTTAGGCACCACCCGGGGGAGGGGGGGGGGGATTTAGGGTTAGGTACCACCAGGGGAGATTTAGGGTTAGGCAACATCAGGGGGACTTAGGGTTAGGGATAGGTAGAGAGGGTTCTGTGTGAGAGTAGGGTTAAGTTTAAAGTAAAAGGTTTTACTACAGTAAATACAAAATGTACTTATATATATTTTTTCATTGTTATAAACAATATTTTCAGATTTTATTACATGAAGGAATGATAAGTGAAGGTTATACACAATATTATACAATTATAATGGTTATACATTCATTGTTATAAACAATATTTTCAGATTTTATTACATGAAGGAATGATAAGTGAAGGTTATACACAATATTATACAATTATAATGGTTATACATATATTATCTTTGTTAACAAACGTAATTATAAGTTTTACTTTCAAAACGGAAGATTATTGTATTCAAAATTTGCGATTTCATAGACATTATTAAAGGTTTTCAATTTGGAAAACATTATTGTAAACAAAATATGACAATATTTTTATACACCACCTCTCCCTCCACCCCGCCCCCGGATGCCTTTTTTGCATGGACGCCGCCTGAGACAAGATGTCAACCTCGTCAGGTGGTGCTGACGTCATCTTGAGTGTACTGTGCAGGCGCAAGCCTACTGCACCTGCGCAGTACACTCGAGATGACTTCAGCACCACTGCGAGCGGTTCTTGTGCAAGCACAGTAGGCGCCAACCTGCCGAGGTCAGCATCTTGCCCTGGAGTGGACCCCAGGCCACCGGTGTGAAGCGGAGCTGCAACGAGGCCACAGTACAGCTGGCAGAGGCTGGAGGAAGCGCAAGGTATAGGGCCGGCCCGCTCATGAGGCGGGGTGAAACGTTTGCCTCAGGCGGCACTTCTTGGGGGGCGGCAACCGCCCGTCCGTGGGTGCAGGAGGCCGGCCACCGAGCTGGAGGGGTAGCGGGCAGGAAGAGGGGATTGGGCCTAGCGGTGGGGAGGGGGGGGTCGGACCCCCCTCCTTCGCCTGGGTCCCACGATCTGCGCTCCACCTCCAGCTTTAAATAGCTCCGTAGCTGCCTATAGTAAGAGGGACGGGCGGGGACCACTCACCTCTTCCGGTTCCAGCGTGCGCTCCACTGACGTCGCTTCCTGCAACGCCGCCCACTTACAATTCAGTGGGCGGTGTTGCAGGAAGCGACGTCAGTGGAGCGCACGCTGGAACCGGAAGAGGTGAGTGGTCCCCGCCCGTCCCTCTTACTATAGGCAGCTACGGAGCTATTTAAAGCTGGAGGTGGAGCGCAGATCGGGGGACCCAGGCGAGGGAGGGGGGGTCCGACCCCCCCTCCCCACCGCTAGGCCCAATTCCCCCTTCCTGCCCGCTACCCCCTCCAGCTCGGTGGCCCCCCTACCTATGGCTTGGGGGTGCTTTTGGGGCGGCATTTTTTTCTAACTTTGCCTCAGGCGGCAAAAAGTCTAGGGCCGGCCCTGGCAAGGTACTTTTTTTTAATACTCTTCGTACATTCCCTTTAAACAAGTGAGGTCTCTGTAACACCTGCTGTGAGGGAAGGAAAGTGAACAGTGAAATAAATATTTACAGTCCCTTGTGTAAATAACTTCAGGTCCAGCGGTCTTGGACCGCGCTTGTCCCTTTAACACCTCTGGGAATTCTTACAGCTGGTTACAGATTTGAAACATCAGGGCAGTTAAAACGTTTATTGTATCAGTGATACACGGTGCAAACTTTGTGAGGCCCAGTGCACACCAAAACCGCTTGCAGATCCTCAAAACGCTAGAGGTTTTTGGAGCAGATTTCAGATTGATTCTAGGCATGTTTAGAGAGGTTTTCTAAACATACCTAGCGTTTTTGGAGCGTTTTTGTGTAGCAGATTACAAATATTGTTACAGTAAAGCTGTTACTGAACAGCTTCTGTAACAAAAAACGCCTGGAAAACCGCTCAGATCTAGCGTTTTTCAGAGCGGTTTGAGCTTTTCCTATACTTTACATTGAGGCAGAAACACTGCTAATTTGAGCGCTGGCTATGACATTTTGGGATACAGCTTATACATGGAAAAACCTCCAGATTAACAAGTGTTCACTAACCACACACCCCTGAAGGTGGGATATTGGTGGGTTCCAGGTGTCACCCCCATTCGACGCTTGCTATTGGCTTCTACAACTCTGTGATTGACGGCTGTCTACTGCACAGCTGCGAAAGCCATGACCATACTGAGAACATCCGCTGCACCTGGATACCCAGAATCTCATGCTTGGAACACAGGCAAGTGTTTAGACTTACCAATCACAGGCCGAGACAGCCAGTCTGCACATCGAGTCGATAGTGGTGCATTTGACCTTTCTTACAAAGCAACATGTTCACAGTATTATGATCTCCGAGTATTTGTCATAATGCTGGGTACACACATTGCTTTCCCGCACTCGATTCCCGTCGATGCGCCGCTCGATTCCCGCCGATTTGTTTATTTCCGACATGTCCGATTCGCAGGTCGATGCATCGTTAGGTCGATTTGCCATACTTTACATGGCATTCGACCTAAAAATCATCGAAATGCGCTCAGAAATGCTCGGAAATAATCGAATCGAGCCAGGCATTCGATGCGGGAACGCAACGTATGTACCTAGCATAACAGAGAACTCTGCATCCAGTCTTCTACTGAAACAATGGTTAGCTTAAAGGGGTTCTTTCACGAATGAGGAAAAAAAAAAAGTGGTTTATGCATAAACTATTAAACATCCTTCTAAAATATAGTGTAAAAAGTTGTTTTTTTTAAATGGTTTCATCAATACAACATGTAATGTAAATAGTGACGGATGACGGCTGGGAGGCTAATCCATTTGTTAGGGGTGGTGTTTCTCTTACTTTCTTTTCCCAAACATAACTCCTGCCTAAGTATTTTTCAGTGGCATAATCCACTTCTAGCAGGAATCGCTGTTATAGCCCTTAGGCCTCTTGCACACTGCACGCGATTCAGATTCAGATTCCGCTTTTTAATCTGTTTTTACATCCGATTCAGATTCCGATTTGCAGTGTGCAGGGAGCAAACTGCAAATCGGAATTTGAATCGGATGTAAAAACTGATTAAAAAGCGGAATCTGAATCGGAATCACTTGCAGTGTGCAAGAGGCCTAACAGAGCTCCGCTGAGCTGCTGAATATGTGTTTACATTGTTGCTGGGCAACCAGAGCCCAGTGCAGAGACTAGTTTGTGAAAAAGAGTCATAAGCTGCTCGGAGAATGAATCAGTCCCATCTACACCATATGATTCTTTGTCAGATTCGATTTTATTTGATTTGATTCATTAATTTTATTTGAATTACTCTAACATGTCCGATTCATGATTCGATTCAATTTTAATCGAATTGAATCAAATCATGAATCGGACATGTCAGATTGATTTAAATCAATGAATCAAATCAAATTGAACCAAATCTGACAAAGAATCATATGGTGTCGATGGGACTGATTCATTCTCCCAGCAGCTTATGATTCTTTTTCACAAACGAGTCTCTGCATGGCCTCTGGTTGCCTAGCAACAATGTAAACACACTCAGCAGCTCAGCTGAGCTCTGTTAGGGCTATAACAGCGATTCCTGCTAGAAGTGGGTTATGCCACTGAAAACTACTTAGGCAGGAGTTATGGTTTTGAAAAGAAGGTAAAAAAAAAAAAAAACCACCCCTAACAAATAGATTAGCTTCCCAGTCCTTCATACTTCACTATTTACATTACATGTTGTATTGATGAAACCATTCATTTTTTTGAAAAAAACTTTACACTATTTTAGAAGGATGTTTAATAGTTTATGCACAAACCACTTTTTTATTTTTTTTTCCTCATTCGCGGAAGAACCCCTTTAAGCTGGCCAGTCACTAATGGTCCAACGTCTAGCAAAAAATCGTTTGAGCAACCAGAAATTCTGATCGGAAGAAAAATCATTTACTACACCATCACACCATCAAGGATCCAAATTTTGGTTTGACAAAAATCCATCCAAATCGGATGACTATTTTTATAATCGTTCATAATCGATTGTTAATGGCCACCTTTAGCTAAAGTGAATGAGGGTAATACATAGCAAGAGCCTCCAAAATTCTGGCCCTCCCTGCAGTGGCAAGGGCTTCACATCTGTTCTGTGGCTATCTACTAAGTGGTCTTATAACTGGATGCTGTTGTCAAGTGCATACATCCCAACTTTTTGAGATGATAAAGAGGGACACTTAAGCCACACCCCTGATAACGCCCCGTCAAACTCCTAGTCACGCATGCCATAAAGATTTCATAAGAAAAATATGTTTTATAATTCAAACCACACTGGTCCTTTCTATCCTGGTTCATTTTCCTTTATATTAACATTTTACAATTAGTAATATCTCAATTTTAAGGATGGGAATAAAGTTTAGAGTCAAACAGATTTTTTTGAAGAGAAATCTATATATTTACATAAAAAGAGGGACAAAGTCCTGAAAGTGGGACAAATGAGGAGGAAAGAGGGACAGAGGGACAGGGCTCCCAAAGAGGGACTGTCCTTCCAAAACCTTCCAAAAGGGGGACAGTTGGGAGCTATGGTCAAGTGGATGGTTGTCCATAAAAAAAGGAATGCATTGCAGACTACCAGCATAGCAACACTGAAAAACAGATAAAGAAAAAAAAAAACGCCAAGCTATTTACTGCAGGAAAAATAAATAAATAGCATGGTGTTTTTTTCTAGAAGGAGAGGGGGAGGCGGGGCCAAGTGGTGGAAGTGGAGTGATGCAGGGACTTCGGGGCGGCTTCGTGGGACAAGACTCGAGGTAAATATAACTTTTCATTACAGCAGCGCTGACAGATTTGTATTTTTTTGCATGGAGGTCCTCTTTAAGGTTAGCCATTGTGGGGGGGGGGGGGGGGGGATTTAAGGGACAGTGTGAGAATAGGGATAGGTGCAATAAAATATAAGCATTACCAATATTTCCCTATTGTAGCTTACCATTTGAATTTGAAGACGTGATTGGCCTTCTATGGAGCTAGCAGGAGAGCATGCGCGCAGATGGAAGGCTGAAGCCTATCACAGCCGATCGATGTCATAGGCTGACAGGAGGGAGGGAAATATAATAAAAAAATGGGCATTTTTATTAATAAAAATAAGAAAAATATTTGTAAAAAAAACAAACAAACATTGGGGGGCGATCAGACCCCACCAACAGAGAGCTCTGTTGCTGGGGAGAAAGGGGGGGGGGGGGGGGAATCACTAGTGTGCCGAGTTGTGCGGCCCTGCAGCGAGGCCTTAAAGCTGCAGTGGCCCAATTTATGAAAAAAGGCCTGGTCACTAGGGGAGTTTAACCCCCTTGCAGTTCCAATTATGTTGGCAAGGGGGCGACGCAGCACATTAAAAAAAAAATTCTAATTCATGTAGCTAGCCTAGCGCTAGCTACATGATAGCCGCTGACAAGCCATGGCGACGGCGCGGGATGACGTCATGGACGTCGGGACGTCAGAGGGAATCCCGATCCACCCCTCAGCGTTGCCTGACACTGATTGGCCAGGCTGCGCAAGGGGTCTGGAGAGGGGGGCAGCGCGGCGGGTAGCAGCGAATCGGTGGCCAGCGCAATCGAGATATGCACGCAGCTAGCAAAGTGCTAGCTGCGTGCAATTAAAAAAAATTGTGAAAATTGGCCCAGCGGGGCCTGAGAAATCCTCCTGCGCAGGTTACCCCGAGCTGAGCTCAGGATAACCGGCAAGGAGGTTAACACCACAGCCCTGAAGTGGTTAAAGGGGAACTGAAGAGAGAGGTATATGGAGTCTGTCATGTTTATTTCCTTTTAGACAATACCAGTTGCCTGGCAGCCCTGCTGATCCTCTGCCTCTAATACTATTAGCCATAGCCCCTGAACAAGCATGCAGCAGATCAGGTGTTTCAGTGGTTCAGACTTATAAGTCTGATCTGACAAGACTAGCTGCATGCTTGTTTCTGGTTTTAATCAGATACTACTGCAGAGAAATAGACCAGCAGGGCTGCCAGGCAACTGGTATTGATTAAAAGGAAATAAACATGACAGACTCTCTCTTCAGTTCCCCTTTAAGCAATACCAGTTGACTGGCAGCAGTGCTGATCCGCTGTCTCTAATCTTTTTAGCCATAGACCCTGATCAAGCATGCAGCAGATCAGGTGTTTCTGACATTATTGTTAGATCTGGCAAGATTAGCTGCATGCTTGTTTCTGGTGCGATTCAGACACTACTGCAGCTAAATAGATCAGCAGGACTGCCAGGCAACTGCTATTGTTTAAAAGGAAATAAATATGGCAGCCTCCACATACCTGTCGCTACAGTTGTCCTTTAAAAAGGACTATTGGCTACAAAGGCCATACTATTCCAAAAAAAAAAAAAGTAAAAACTTCTTACTTTGGGGATTTTCCTTGCCCTCCTCTAGATCCACAAAGCAGTGATTTCTAATTCAAGCCACAGAAGGTCTCACATGTTGGGGATTTAGTCTTAATGATGACACTGTGAGACTCCACAGAGCCTCAGCTGGGAATCATTCAGCCTGATGCACTTAAAGGGACACCGAGCACCTCTCCTGGGCATGCCTTTTAGACTCCGACCAGTACTGCAAAATAGTTAAAGATGCATACCTTTCTGTAGCTTGTGCTCTCCGCTTTCATTTGATGCCCGTTCTACACTAAATAGTTTTAGTTCGATTTCAATTTAAAATTGCAGCTGCCATCTTGGCTATTTTATAACTTCCGGGTCACCCCTGTCTTCTCTGTTAGAGAAGTGCATCACTGAATGAAGCAGGAAGAGGAAGTGACATGCATGGCCATTGCAAGAGGCTCCTACAGAGGGGTCATAGCACGACTTTGTTGGAAGAAGTCCGTCTTAAAGGCATGCCCATGAAAGGTGCTCGGAGTCCCTTTAAGTCCGGTAAAGTTGCAGTGCGCAGGAAGCATGCAGCAATTTTATTGCTACTAACGCAGGGGGAGCGTAAGCCGGTAACCCATTAGCGGTGCATGAATAACGGTGGTAATGTAGTTACCCCGCATGTTGCTATAGTTACCCTGGTAACGCTAATGGGTTAATGGCCTGGCTCCACCTACACAAGTCTGTGCTCTGCAACATTATCAGACTTTAGAGTTAGCTAAATTAGAGGGTTTTTTGTTTACATATTTATGATATATTTATACTATATATATGCTAATTATATTGTATATTATATTTACATATGCCTAAAAAGTTATTTGCAGCCACTGTAGCAGAAGCCTTAAATATTTGACAAATATGCTGTTTGCGCAGTGTAAGTCTAAGGCCCCATTCACACTTAAAAGCGCAAAATGCCAGAGATTACCGCAATTGCATTTAGTGCTTATATAGCACTGAAACGCAATCGCCGGGAAATCGCCTGAAAATGGTGAAGCGATTTGTGTTAATCGCCGGCAGTTAACACAAATCGCCCAAGTGAGAAAGGGCCCATAGGGTATTATGGCACTAGCACTTCAAAAAGCGCTTGCGCGTTTTGCCGAAATCGCCTTCAAAACTCTCTAGTGTGAATGGGCCCTAAAGGTTCCCATACATCACTCAACCTGGTGGCCGATCAACAATCCGATTCAATGATTATTATCGAGTCGCATGAAAATCTGTGTTGCCAAGAGTATGCTCGATTGATGATGTGACCAATTTCAGGTCACAATTGGCTGCATGTATCAATCGTAGATGTTGGAAAATCTTGTGCCGACGTGCTTGATTGGGTGTGTGGCGGTAACAACATGGAATATTGGGACGATCGATGAACGTGACTGAACCCCCTAGTGTAAATGTGCTCCCTGTGCATGCATTTAACTTTAGCTGTCCTCTGTCGCCCGCGGCAGTGCCCATCATACATCTACACTCACACACTGCCAGTGCACAGCTCATGTGTGACGTCTCTGTGGCACTGCGGCAGATGACAGCAGACAGGTAGTGAAGTATAAATACACACAAAGGAGACGGCAAGGCGGTGGACTTACAAGACCTTGCTGCAGTGTATGTGCAGCCGACAGATCTCTCCCTGATCCGATTCTATCAGAATTTCATCTATCCTTTGGCTGAATCTGCCCAACACAGCCAATTACGGTATGTACATTAGAGACCTGCGAGGGTTTAATTTTTCACACCCGCAACCCTGCTTTCCGTGCCCGACCCATAACCCGCTTTCTGGTGAATCTGGTACCTGCAGACCCCCTTCCCGCACTCTGATTAAAATCAAAACGGATACCCGAACCCAACCCGCATCCTGGGTACCCAACCTGATGCCCTCTGCGGGTCTAATTTTTCAGACCCGCACCCAACCCATGCCCACAGCCCCGCTACCCACAACCAACCCGCTTTCTGGTGAATCTGGTAATGGCACCCGCAGACCCGGGTCAAAGCGGGTACCCGAACCCGGCCGGCATTTCGGGTAACACGTGGGTACCTGACCCAATGCAGGCCTCTACACAGATGGTCTACAATAAGCTACATACCACAAACAAAAAAATAAATACAAAATAACGGCAGGATCAGTCCCCAAGAGGACTTTTGGGTCCTTAGTTGGTGAATTGCAAGGAGTTGAACAACTATGGAAGCAGCTACACAGCAAGCTATCTTTTTACCCCCAATCAGCAGCACTGCTCTCCCTACACTGACCCCGGCCAGGCAGACTGTTAAGGTGCGTACACACATGCGACTATAGTCGTTTGAAACGATCGTTCCCTGATCATTTCAAATGACGATCGTTTAAAAAAAGGAGCCAACGACCATTAAGTCTAACGACGGACGAGCTAGATCGTTAAAAATCAACGATCTATCTTGGCGGATTTTTTCCAACGACGATCATTTGCAAAAGTAGTACATCGTTGTAAACAATCGTTTGTACTAGGCTTGACATGCGCATTTTACTATTTCTCCATGGAACTTTTCATTTTTACGCGCAAGTGCAATAGTTGCTTTACGTGATGTAACGTTCGTTCTAATGATCAGATCGTTACACACCTTTAAAAACTAACTTTACTTAGGTCGTTCTTTCGTCAATTAAAAGTTTGTTCGTCGTTCACAACGAACGATCGTTGTCGCATGTGTGTACGTAGCTTTAGGCCTAGTGCACACAAAAAAACGCTAGCAGATCCTCAAAACGCTAGAGGTATTTGGAGCAGATTTCAGAGCGATTCTAGGCATGTTTAGAGAGGTTTTCTAAACATGCCTAGCGTTTTCTGAAGCGTTTTGTGTAGCAGATTTCATATATTGTTACAGTAAAGCTGTTACTGAACAGCTTCTGTAACAAAAATGCCTGAAAAACCGCTCTGATCTAGCGTTTTTCAGAGCAGTTTTCCACTTTCCCATACTTTAATATTGAGGCAGAAACACCTCAGAAATCTAAAAAATGCTGCAGCCCGAGTTTGTGTTTGTGGAAAAAAAAATTAACCGCTGTGGTGTGCCCCAGCCCATTGAAATACATTACCCAAGCAGTTTTCAAACCACTAGCGTTTTTAAAAACTCTCCAGAACCTCTCTGGTGTACACCAGCCCTAAAATGGCTGCCAGGTTTGTTTCTTTTACGGGGTGGGGGTGATGACACACGTGGTAAAAATTGGCTGTCCTGTAAAGTTCACCATAAATGTGAATGACTCACATATGAAGTTTGCCACGGACTGAAGACCGTCCATCACACCACTCACTATAGCCCAGGTTCGTTCAGGTATGCTTTAAATAAAGGTATCCAAATTAAATGTTTTTGTGGTATTCCTTCAATTAAATATGTATATTACCTTTTATACCAGACAAAAGCAACAACTCTAAGGGTCCGTTCACACTTAAAACCGCAAAACGCCGGCGATTACCGTTAGCATTTTGCAGGAGTGATTTTTCCACAATTAACGCAGAAAAATCACTAGACACTACAGCAGTTTTGGAGCAATCGCAATTAGCGGTGCTATGCATGCTAATTGCCGGCAAACCGCTGCATGTAACACGTTTGCGGTTAACACTAACCGCAAACGCGGCAGTGAGAACACTGCCATAGTGTTACATGCGCTAGCGGTTTTTGAAAACTGCTAGCGATTTGCCTTGAGCGGGAATCGCGTGATTCCCGCTCAGGTGAGAACGGAGCCCTTAAATAGGTTTATTTCAAAGTGCTCTCACTCTAGTGAAGCAATAAAGTTATTTTATTGACATGAGAAGTGGGGTTAATGCAAAAACCTTGCAACAAGCAGCGGTACCTTGCACACATACTACCAGTGAGCAGAGGCGTAGCTAGGATTTCCGGAGCAGTGCTTTTCAGCGCTGCTAGCTTTGGGCGCAGCCAGCGCCGCCATAGACTGTAATGGGAATCAGTCTATAGCGGCGCTCAGTGAGGAAGGTCGGCTCCGTCAGCAGACGGAGCCGAAGTTGTTTAAAAAACACAATAATTCGGCCTCCAGCAATCGCTGGAAGCCGAATTATTTCATTCCCCCACTATCCATGTCGGCCTGGAGGGGGAATAGTAATTAAAACGCCCCGGACTTGTGCAGAAGCAGGACCAGCCATTTAACAGCTGGATCCTGCGCCCAAGTCTACCAGCGCCGTATTCAACTGTACACAGGATTTCAGCACCTGGGGACAAAGATCCCCCCCCCTCTTTTGGACAAAATGGGTGTGGCCACACATCAGAATGTAGTTGTGGTCATGGGTGAAGTCAAATGTTATTTAGATAGCTATATGTTTCCCTCATCCCATTCAGATAGCCAGATGCCCCCCCTTAAAATAGCCATATGTGCGCCCCTATAGATGGCCTTTTGCTGCTGCTGTTAATGCTTTTACCAGAGGCACTTCGGGTAGCCAGCGAGCCACCTGCACATGGAGGTGCAACAGCCGTGCTGAGCACCCTCACAGTGCTGCGCCCGGGGACATATGTTCCCCTTTGCCCAATCATAGCTTCACCTCTGCCAGGGAGTGTTGTAGCTTACTGGCTGCATGGAAAATAAAAAAAAATAAAAAAAAATGCTGCTATATGTGTCTGCTGCCGTGTACCTATCCTCACAGGCTTAAAGTACACCTGAGAGGGATATGGTGGCTGCCATATTTATTTTCTTTTAGCGCTGGTTCACATTGGGGCGATTCTTCAGCGCTTTGCTGATTGCCGGCGATCAGCAAAGCACTGCTACAATGTATCCCTATGGACACATTCACACTGCAGCGAATGCGATTTCGATCAATCGCAAACCTGCTGCATTTACGTTCTATTGAACGGGAATCACAAGGGCAAATTGCACTGAATCGCGAGATTTTGCCAGCAAATCGCCATCACGGAGCCAAGCGCAATCTCTGGCAAAGCGCAAAGTGTGAACCAGCCCCCAAACAATACCAGTAGCCTGGTGGTCTTGTTGATCTCTTTCACTGCAGTAGTGTCTGAATTGCACAACTGAAACAAGCATGCAGCTTATTTAATTTACTTGAGTCAGAAACAGCTGATCTGCATCCTTGTTCAGGGTCTATGGCCTAAGATGGCCACACACACACACACAGGTTTTTTTTTATTTCTATTCAATGTAAGAATAACAATCTAATTCCAGAGATCTCAGCGCAATCCACATAACACTAGTCTTCCTCATGAGGTACATAAACAGCCCACAGGTATCCTATAATCACCGGAGCTCACAAGACAAGGTGACCATCACCAAAGCAAATAAAAAAAAAGCACTGATCAGTACACAGGCACAGCCTCAAAGGCCAATTTATTCATGAATTTTTCACACAGAAAAAAACTTGCATTACATTGGGCTCTATTCTCAAAGACTTCCCGCATGCGGTAAAGTACATGCGGGTAGTTTGCAACTAAATACCGTCAAGTTGACATTCTCAAAGTGTTCCGCATGTTTTTTCCGCATGCGGAAAAAGTGCGATCAAAGTGCAGGATTCATGCGGAAAAATTTCCGCAAAAGTCGGTATTTTCCACAATAAAAAAATCAATTCTCAAAAATGTTCAGGCGCATCATTTCGTCGTTATTTACCGATTTTTTATTATCATCTACAAGTAGTAGGTGATATATTCCGCATCCCATTGACTTTAATGAAGTGTGGAGGCTTAATGCTGCATACACACTTGAGATAAAAGTCTCTGGAAAAGGCAAGATCACAGACCAATTTTACCCCATTCCATGTAGTATGAGAGCCATACTCTACACAGTCTATTCTATGGAGCTGCACTCCCCATCAGATAAAATCTTTGCAAGATGCTGCACACAAAGATGCCCGTACACACTCAAAAGATCATTATCTGCAAAAGATCTCTTCCTGCAATAGATCCATTCCTGCAAAATGCATTCATAGTCTATGAGATCTGCAGATCATCATACACACCTTGTTTAACAGGCAATCATCTGCAGATCAGATCCCCCAGGATGGATTTTCAGATCTGCAGATGATTGCCAGATATGCAGATGAAGTCTGTTAAACAAGGTGTGTATGAGGATCTGCAGATCTCATAGACTATGAATGCATTTTGCAGGAATGGATCTATTGCAGGAAGAGATCTTTTGCAGATAATGATCTTTTGAATGTGTACGGGCATCT
Organism: Hyperolius riggenbachi; assembly: GCF_040937935.1. Taxonomy (NCBI): domain Eukaryota; kingdom Metazoa; phylum Chordata; class Amphibia; order Anura; family Hyperoliidae; genus Hyperolius; species Hyperolius riggenbachi. The sequence goes on along the minus strand of NC_090657.1, from coordinate 32,467,738 downwards.
TTGTGTGCAGCATCTTGCAAAGATTTTATCTGATGGGGAGTGCAGCTCCATAGAATAGACTGTGTAGAGTATGGCTCTCATACTACATGGAATGGGGTATAATTGGTCTGTGAACTTGCCTTTTCCGGAGACTTTTATCTCAAGTGTGTATGCAGCATTAGGGCTGTGCTTGCTGGAATTTTTTTTTTTAAACACTTTTTCATGCGACCTTTTTACCGCATGATTCCCGCATAAATAATGGCTGTTTCCGCATCTTTTTACCCGCATGCGGAAAATGTTAGTGAATGCTGAAAAAATGCGGGGTTTACCGCTGGCGGAAATATAGCGGTAAAATTTTGCGGAAATTTTGGCTCTTTGTGAATAGAGCCCATTGCGGGTTCTGTACCTAATCAATCTATTAGAGCATTAAAAGCACTGATAGTGGCAATCACAAACGATCAAAAACACCTTTACTCTCTAGTCCGTTCCTGACCTATTTCGGTGGTTTGCCATTATAAGACATCACTAGAGAGTAGATAAAATAGTGTGCATATACATCATTTTTACCTTACTATAAATGATGTCCTCTCTCCACTGGTGCATATATTGCAAATGGGTTTCCCCATAGACTAGCATTGCATGCACACCATTGGCCCTCGACAGTCACATGGGAACAAGGGGTGGGCTGATTGGAAATGTGGTCCAAGCCCTGAGAGGCTTGCCATGCATAACCAGATTTCACTGGGCAACTATCTCCTTGGAGCTCGGTGGGAGGGAAACTACAACTCGGTATTTCCTGTTGATAATAGCATGGGAACGCAGCACTGGTTTACAGCACTATGGCCTCTATTCATAAAGCATTCCCACATGCTTACCGCTGGAAACAGCTGATTTTACCCACCATTTAGCAAAGTGTCCATTTATAAAAGCTGTTTCAGCATGAAAAGCTGACATTCCTGAGCAGTGCGTGGAAATTACCGCCTTGTGCGGAGATTATCACAACACATGTCACTGAAGGTTAATTCATAAAGATTAGAGCAGGCGGAATGTGAGCGGAGAAACCCGGCTGTTTAGATAAGGCGATAAGCCAGAGGTAACATGCAAAATAATGGAGAGACAGACCTCCCAGACAGCTGCAGTGAAAGCAGGACAAAAACTGCATCCCAGAATACCAAGGCTGTGGTTTTTTTAACCCCTTGGGTACCTGTTTTCAGATAAATTTCACATCAGAAAGCCAGCATGTGTAACATTTCTGGAACTTCTTCTAAGCTGTGGCAATTAAATAGATTGTTTAGAAAGACTAATAGACAGATTCAGGGCAAACAGAGGCAATTTTAAAAAGAATGCACATGTAAAGGGATGCTGGGGCTGCCTCCTTTATACTAATTCTGTCTCTGCACAGAGAAAATGTATCAACTCAGGAAGCACAGCCAGTTTAGTGCGGGAATTCCCTGACCTTTTATCGCAAGTGTAAACTTTTTATGAATTAGCACACAAAAGTCTAAAATACCAATGCTGTGTATTCCCTCCAAGATTTTTTTTACCGCAAATGTTTTATGAATCGAGCCCTATGGGTATTTATGCCGTACAAACATAGACAAGTGCACCGTACAAGGTGTACTCAGTACAGCGACAGAGGTGCATAAATTTGGATGCAAGGAAATCGGTACATACTATGCGGCATAATCAGTTCACACCACCCGCGGTCGCCCCAAACATATTTGAATGTTAGGCTGCATGCGAACTTCTACACATACTGCCATATATAGTGCCATTTAAATGCAAATTTCTGCAAAAATAAATGAATACATAGTACCCCAGAAAGTAATGTCAGCCTATAATGAGAACCCTACCATTAACAGTGTAAGAATGGCTGCAGTTTACATTTTCCCAGTGAAATTTGTATTTGTCTCCGCCCACTTTTTGGTTATCAAAAACCGCATATGCATTTTGTATGTATTTTGCATGCTTTTTTTAATGTGTTTCATGCAAATCACTAGGAAGTCATCAGGAAGCAGAAATACATAAAAAAAAATTAATAACGCATATAAAAACGCATGCAAAACGCATACAAAACGCACTAAAACACAATACTTCTGCGTCACCACTAACTTTCATTATGTACGTTTTTGATGTGTTTTTCAAAAATATGCAACAAAAGCAGCGGTTTTAAAAACGCACATTGCTGAACGCACACATAAACGTTTTTTCATGCAGCCCATTTACTTGAAAATTCTATGGACATGTTGATTTAGGCTGCTTCCACACAGGGACGTTACAGGCGCACGTTAGTGCAGCCTGTAACGCTCCCCAACTCACAGCAATACAAAGTCAATGGGGCTGTTCACACTGCCCACGTTGCGTTACATGTAACGCTGCACGTTCTTCAGAACGTGCAGCATACTACAGCGTTCCAGCGGCTTAAGCCGCGTTAGACTGTTTGCACATGCTCAGTGTTGGGGCGGAGAGGAGGCGGGGAGAGGCCGCTACGTAGCCGCGCACATGGCTACTCAATATGCACTGCACTGGTGGCCACTGATTGGCTGGCGGTACCACGTGATGCGGAGTGTTTCACTCCGCATCACGTGGTCCCACCGGCCAATCAGCGCCACTCTCACTGCCTTAATGCGGAAAGAGCCGCTTAACGCGGCTCACTCAACACGCGGCTCACTCAACATCCTCGACCATAATGTCCACTATAACGCAACATCCTGGTGTGTAACTAGCCTTAGTCTCTGTTTGAATTCGCGTTTTGTTTTTCCAACGTACGGAAGGCCACATGAAAACTCAAGGAGGTAGACCACAAACATACTTTGAGGGCTCATTCACGCTTTTCTGAGCGTTTTGCGATTGATTATCGTTTTGTAAAATCGCTCCCATTCACTTGCATAAAAATCACGCTTAAAATTGCAGAAAAATCGCTGCGATTTTGCGCTTGCATGCTCAAAAATCGGGGCAATTTTTCCACGATTTTTACCGTGATTTTATTGAAAGTGAATGGGAGCGATTTTAAAAACACTAATCAATCGCAAAATGCTCAGAAAAACGCTTCTAGTGTGAATAGGCCCTAAGGCTCTGTTCACCTCTAAAATATAATGCACAATTTTCCCCCCTCCCGGCGCTCCACTGCGCGCTACAATTTTATGCAAAACGCTTTTGTAAGAGCTTTTGCAGAGCAATTCAGTTTCCAACTCTTTGACCCGGAAAATAATAAATACAATGTATTTCTTCTTAAAAAATGCTAACACAATCGCTGCACAAAGCGATTTTGTGAGCATTCTGCGTTTTTCCTATACCTTCCATTGAGGCAAAATAACCTCAAAAATATTACAGGCACCGCTTTGCTGAGTGGATAGGAAACGAACCGCTCTGCTGTGAACTCTCTTTTAGGAAATCATTGCACAAGCGCTTTTAGAGTGATTTTGAAAATCGCCTGCGTTTGAAAAAATGCTGAAAATGCCCTAGATATACACGAGCCCTTACAGTTCAGAAATCTATTAATTCTAAATTGTTAAAAGAAACAGTATCAGTTCTCGAAAAGGACTTTTGAGTTCCTTAGCACTAGATCACAAAGAAATGCTAATCTATCTGTCCCTCGATCAACAGCAGAGCTCTCCCTACTCTCCAGGCAGGCTGTAAAATGGCCGCGAAGTTTGTTGCTTTAATGGCCCATACTCACGAGGGACTTTTGTTGCCTCAACACGCGGCGCGCGCGTGTTGCGGCGACAGGTCGCCCGTGAGTATGGGCCGTCGCACGCGCGCGCACCCCGAACTGTCGCCCGCCGCTCTTGTCGCCATGCGATTGAAAGTTTCAATCGCATGGCAACAGTCGCCGCCGCACCTCCGCCGCAACTGTCGCTAGTCCGCGTGAGTACGCGGACTAGCGACAGCAACCTCCATAGAGGTGAATGAAGCTTCCGGCGGGGGGAGGAGGAACGTCGGCGACAGCTTCCGTCTCGCCGCTGGTCCCTCTTCCGCGTGTGTACGCGGAGGGACCTGGAGAGAAGCTGTCGCCGGCCTGTCGCTAGCACGCTCACGTGTGCTGGCGACAGGCCACTTCTGCAGCCCGTGAGTACGGGCCATTACAGAGGGGGTTGGCCTGTGTGGTAAAAATCCTTAAAGGATACCAGAGCCCAAATGAAGATGAGAAATGTAATGTGCAACCAAGCCGTCCGGACAACGAGGTCGGAGGGAAATTACAGGTACCAGAGGGGGCAGAAAGAAGAGGGGGCAGAAATAAGAAGGGGGGGGGGGGGGCGGTGAGCATCAGGACAGCTCACCAAAAATGCCTGTCCCCCTCATTTCTCATCCTCATTTGGCCTCCTGTATCCTCTAACTCCCTGGCGGTATGATAAGTGCGGCTGCGCGGCCGCGGGAGGGTTTTTTTTTTTTTTTTAAGCATGTAGCTAGCCTAGCGCTAGCTACATGCTTCCCCCCTCCCTGCGGCACCCCCCCCATATTCACCGATCGCCTCCGGGGCCGCTTGCCCATAAGAAAATCCCGTTCTGAACGGGATTTCATTGAGGGCTTCTCCCGTCGCCACGAACGGAGTGACGTCATCGACGTCGCGGACGTCGTGACGTCACAGGTAATCCCGATCCACCCCATAGCGCAGCCTGGCGGCGATTGGCCAGGCTACGCAAGGGGTATGAGGGGGGGGGCCTGTATCACTGCGGGTAGCGGCGCATCGGCGGCGGCGATCGCAACAAACACGCAGCTAGCAAAGTGCTAGCTGCGTGTTTGAAAAAAAAATTATGCAAATCAGCCCAGCAGGGCCTGAGGAATCCTCCGCGGCGGCTTACCCCGTGTCCACGGGGTTACCGCTAAGGAGGTTAAAGGACAACTGAAATAAGAGGGATATGGAGGCTTCCGTATTTATTTTTAAAGGATACCCAAAGTGACATGTGACATGTGTATGTACAGTGCCTAGCACACTAATAACTATGCTGTGTTCCTTTTTTTCTTTCTCTGCCTGAAAGAGTTGAATATCAGGTATGTAAGTGGCTGACTCAGTCCTGACTCAGACAGGAAGTGACTAAAGTGTGACCCTCACTGATAAGACATTCCAACTATAAAACACTTAGACCCCGAACAAGCATGCAGCAGATCAGATGTTTCTGACAAGATTAGCTGCATGCTTGTTTCTGGTGTTATTCAGACACTACTGCAGCCAAAGAGATCAGCAGGACTGCATGGTAACTGGTATTATTTAAAAGGAAATAAATATGGCAGCCTCCATATGCTTCTCACTTCAGCTGTCCTTTAATAGGCTGTCCTGTCCCACCTGACTCAAGGATGAAGAGTCAAAATATGGCTATAGGCTTGCTATACACCAGCGGTTCTGGATGCTTGCCTGGCTTACAAGGGCGAAAAGGAATAATTTGCATATTCAGCAGTGGTGCATTGTGGGTAACCACAAATGATCACTTATAGCTGATTTATTGCAAGTTTCCTTCTGTTTTAAGAAGGCAAATCACACCAAGCATTGCTTATTAGTAGGAGGGCTTTTCGGGCTCTTTTATCCCCCTATACATTCCTAGTGGTTTGGGTCACCCCGAGCTGCTTGGTTACCATTTTAAAGTATGGAACAGACGCGTACTTTGCATAAAGTTTGCGTTAAATATGAACAGAGAATGTTTTGCCGTGAACTGTCTACTGACAAACAGCAGGCCATCGCTATTAATTAATAATGTTGTGTTCTTAGTGATTGAAAAATAAAAAATGACCCGAGTGAATAATTTGTGCAATGCTGCCATCTTCTGGCAATACTGCAGCACAACAGCAGGACTAATTGCAAGAACTTTGTGCTACTACACCAAGAGCAGAGCTGATCACTGAATAGTCGATTTTATTTCCAATTTAACTTTTTATTGGTACTTTTTAGAAGACAATTACAACATATGCGTTATATTGTACCAGTAGAATTTCCTTTGTTTTCTCACTTGATGCAGGTTGTTGCGTGTATCTTGGAACGGGAAAGGTCAAATGCAGCTGCAAAGTATTTTGATTTGCCCATTTCCGAACTGCATCCAAATTGAAACAACATTTGCATACATTCGGAAAATTATGATCTCATTGATAAAGGGAGGGGGCACACTAAGAGCCCTATAGTGTGATATTGTATAGATGAAACTTAATAATGAGTAATATAACTATTTAATACTCACAAACCAGGGTTACCATTAGGCAACCACTGTGAAGGCCGGTGGGGAGATTAACCTGACCCCACTCAGGATTAAAAGGCGCTCTCTGTAGATGGGAAAAAGATGGGTACAACCCTCCACCAAGGGTGGACTTAGCAATATGTAGAAGCTTTCCAGAGGCGCCAATAGAATAAAAGTCACTTAAACGAGCTTAAAACCGATGGGGCAGTGGTGGGCCTATCCCATCCATGCAGACAAAGCAAACAAAGGAAGGACTGTGGCATCAACAGTCAAACAACAATTTATTTATACTCCAAGGTAAAAATAAGCAACGCGTTTCACGGGCTCAGTCCCGCTTCATCAGGCCAATCAAAAAGGAGCATACAGCTTATCAGCATCAAAACCACACTGAGCGCCTCTGGAAAGCTTCTACATATGATCTCATTGATAATCTCTACTCTGGAGTTGCTTGTGTTGCACGCACCAATAAAACATTGTGTTTGTGCAACGATTCTCTATGAGAAAGTTCACATCTGAACGGTTTGTTTCCGATCCGCGCAGAAAAGCGGTGCACGGGCCATTTTTTAGACGATTTTGCCTCAATGGAAGGTACAGAAAAACACAAAATGCTCACAAAATCACTGTGTGCAGCGATTGCGTGAGCGTTGTTAAGAATAAATACCCTGTGTTTATTCTTTTCCGGATTAAAGAGTTCACTTCCTGAGTGACGTCAGAAAGTGAACAAATGAAATTGCCCTGCAAAAGCGCTTAGAAAAGCGCTTAACAAAAACGTCCAACGCACAGAAATGGAAAAAAAATGCATCTAAAAACGCCCAATGCAGACGGCCACGCGAACGGAACACAATGGGAACAAGGCCTCAAAAAGACCTTGTGGTTTTTGAGAAAATCTATTTTATAAATGAAACTGAAAAGTGTTTTTTAAACTGCAATTTTTCTGATTTTAAAAAACATTTTATCTTTGCATTTTTTTAAATCAATTTTCATTTTGCTGTTTGTTTGTTTGTGTTGTTTCAGGACACAGATAGACAATGGCACAAAACATACAGCCGAAGAAACCCTGGAGTTTATTAAAGAGACACTGAAGCAAAATAAAAAATATGATATAATGAATTGGTTGTGTAGTACGGATAATTACTAGAACATTCGTAGCAAAGACAATATTCTCATATTTTTATTTTCAGTTATATAGTTTTTTTTTAATAACATTGCATCCTTCTCTAATATGTGCAGTGTACACACTACTCAGCATTCTAAATGATTTTACAGAGCAGGCTAGTGAACTTTTGAACTTTCATCTGCAGAAAAAAAAAATACAGTGACATACAGTTGAGATAATAAGCTTCAGAAGACACAGCTCTCTGTGACTTTGAAAGTCGTGAAGTTCAATGGCTCTTTTGCATAGATAACAACTGTAGTTTCTTAACCCTTCCTGTACTGGAAACAATATGAGACTCATATCTCTGCTCCTAATGTTTTATATTTTAGCTGTACTACACATACAAATCATTATATCATAAGTTTATTTTCACTTCAGATTCCCTTTAAAGCAAAAAAAATGGAAAAGTATTGAATGGCCAAGTCAGTGGCTAACTGAGCGTGCATTTCACTTGTTGAGGACTAAACTTCGGAAAGAAAGGCCCCAAAAACGAACAGAAACTGAAAGCCGCAGCAGTAAAGGCCTGCAGAGCATTAAAAAGGAGGAAACCCAGCATCTGGCAATGTCCATGAGTTCAAGACGTCAGGCTGTCATACCAGAAAAGGGTTTTATTTTATTTCCAGTTATTTAATTTGTCTAATTACTTTTGAGCTCCTGAAATGAAGGGATTGTGTTTTAAAAATGCTTTTTAAAAATGCTTTAGTTGCCTCACATATTTATGCAGTCATTTCGTTCACCCTACTGAATTAAAGGGACTCTGAGCACCTCTCATGGGTATGCCTTAAAGACTCCGACCAGTACTGCAAAGTACTTAAAGCGGATCCGAGATGAAAAACAAACTATAACAAGTAACTTATCTATATATCTTATCTAAAGTTTAGATAGACATACACAGCAAATCTAGCTGCAAACAGCTTTAATAGAATATGATTATTTCTTCCTGTGATACAATGACAGTGGCCATGTTGTTTGTAAACATTACACACAGGCAAGCTTATCTACATCTTCAGCACTCAGCCTGTGAAAAAAACCGAATCCCCCACCTCCTCCCCTCTGCCTCTGAAATCTCTAGCTAGTAATACCTCCCTCTCCTCCTGCCCAGACTGAGCTCCCATGAGCCCTTGCTACTGTCTGAAAAGCTGTGGGCGAGGCTTGTTTAGTTTATAGGGAATTAGAGTATTAAAACCAAAAAAGTATTTGGCTTGAGGAATGCCCTATAAAAAATAGGAAAGGAACAGAATTATGCAATGAGTAAACGCTCATCTCAGATCCACTTTAAAGATGCAAACCTTTATGTAGCGTGTGCTCTCCTCTTTCGTTTGATGCCGTTATACACTAAATAGTTTTTGTTCGATTTCAATATAAAAATCGCAGCTGCCATCTTGGCTATGTTATAACTTCCGGGTCACCCCTGTCTTCTCTGTTAAAGAAGTGCATCACTGAGTGAAGCAGGAAGAGGAAGTGACAGGCATGGCCATTGCAAGAGGCTCCTCCAGAGGGGTCATAGCATGACTTTGTTGGAAGTCATCTGGCTTAAAGGCATGCCCATGAGAGGTGCTCGGAGTCCCTTTAACGCTGACAGTCTGCACTGCAACTGCACCTGAGATGTTTTTATTTAAAATTCATTGTGGCAATGCACAGGACCAAAATTTGAAAAAAATAAGTTGTCTCTATACAAATATTTATGGACCTAACTATAGATTTGGTAAGAATATACAATCAATATTGTATCGTTAGTGGGGACCTTTTAGTAAATCAGACCTTTAGATTGTTCACTACTAGTGTTACAAGCGATGGTAATGTTTTTCACCACCAGATGGCAGTAGAAGCAAAAGAACCTCTTCCAGCATAAGAATTCCTTCATAGTAAACTCAAAGAGATTGAGCCAAGTAGTTACAATATCAGAAGTTTACTGTATCAGAAATTGCCATACTCAAGCTGCATATCATATACCAAGTACTGTATCATAATTCAGTCCATAATTGTGAGTCATATTTTCCTTTCAGTGCTTCAGCAAGCGAGCACAGTGTCTAAGCTAGACCAAATTGCACAGTGCTCAGTATGCAGGGATTTGCATGCAATAATCATTTGACAGCTTGCACAGGAAGCATAGGTCTCACCAGTTAATGTAGGTACAGTACTGATAGTATGCGTGCAAATGTCTGTGAAGTGTGGCTAATACTGTAACATCGCAGCCAATGCACAGTGGCGCCTCCAGCTTCACATTTTGGGGGAGGCACAAAGGGGGCATGATGGCTGGCTGATGGGATCCATTTGGGTGATCAAAATTTACATGTAAATCATGGTTCACTTTTTCCATTAGCGCATTTTGATTTTTTACTAATCACAATTGTAGTGCTGTGCGATTATTGTTGCAATTGTGTGTCCCTAAGGTTCACGTCGCAATTGCGTCGAGTGGAAAAAGAAGCTCTTGCAAGCGCAAATTGATTTGTGATTGCGCTTGCTAGTGGAAAAGGAGCGATCCGGCGGCTCGATTAGCCGCCGGATCGCCTCTTCCGCGTCCCCGCCGTATCCCCGCTCGCCACGCGTGCGCCGGAATCAATACCTGCTCGATTCCCGCTCGTCCCCGCGCCGCGCCGCTTATCTTCCGCTCGATTTCCTGCCATTGTCCCCTCGCGGGGAGTGAGCAGGGAATCGGCGGTGGGGAGATCCGTCCTGTTGGATCTTATCAATCGAGCCGCATCAGCGGCTCGGCTTGATTGATAAGGAACATCGCAGCCGCATCTACGTTTGTAGATGCGGCTTAAGACCTTGTACACATGCTAGAGGGATTTTTGGCTGCGGCAATCAGGCTCTTCATCTTCCATACACACAAATGAATTCAAGTGGTCCTCCTCATGGGATCAATCATATTTTTCACATTAGTAACACTTCAGGCTTAAAGAGGAGCGGTTAGGTATAAGGTCTCAGAGAAAATAAACACATATATCAGTAGCTAAAGATTGGCTGTACTTACATTACATATGCATTTCACTGTCCACGTTTGGATTTCACAGAATTTGTATATAGTATATGCAGAGATAGATGCTCCTGACAGCTCATGGCAGGCTCCATGTTTTTCTGTCAAATGTGTCGTCATGTCCTGCCTGCTTCCTGATCACAGATAAGCTTGTACTAAATAACACAGTGTGCAGTGAATATTAATGAGCCATGTGGCTAGGAACAATAGCTGACTCCTGCAGTGTAGTCTGCCCGAGATTTATCAGTGCTACGCGATTACAAGCTGCTGTAACGTCTCATTAGCAGCCGAGGGGAGAGCCCCAGAATGCTTTGCAGTATGATATGCGGCTTGCGTCTTCTTAAGAATAACAGACTTGCTGATAAGCACACATCAAAGGTAACTGAGATTTTTATCTTCACTAATTGCTTTTGGGCTTCCTTCTAAACTGTTTAACACAGGAGAATAGAGGTTTAAATTAGCTTCTGCAGCCTGACAGTTACTCTTTAATCTATACAGCCCCTGACGAAGGGGAGACGTGAACCCAGTTGCGCGGTATGGACAGTAGACAAGGAACAGCAATGTAGAATATAGGCTATGTTTATGTAATTAGTTCATTTGGAACAGAACCAGATGTGAGTGTTTTATACGGTTTTTATATCTGAATATCTCTGGGGACAACTTGAATTGATTTGTGTGGATTAAAGAGTCTAACGGAAAAGTGCAGTTGGACCCTGTGAATTTGGTCTCTGGGGCTCTGTTAAGCCTTTTTCATTTATTGTGGTGCTGGATTGCCGGTGTTGGGAAGCCTTCAGGTGCGAGTGCTGAAGGTTGCAAGTATCTGTTAATTTAGAAGGTTTGGTTGATAAATGCTTTCAGCAGGCAGTGGTACCAAATTTACCCACTTCAGGTACAAAGTGACCAGCAGGGCCAGATTTGTGAAAAGGCCACAAAGGTCCAGGCTTTGGGTGACTGCATTCTTAAAGGTGTCATTTTAAACCACAAGACTCGGATACTACCAAGTATTCCCAAGACTTGTGATTGGCCCAAAAAATGTCCGTGGTATTCCAATTACTGTGGTAAGTATCTGTTAAATCAGAAGGTTTGGTTGATAAATGCTTTCACCAGGCATTGGTACCGAATTGAACAGCTTCAGATACAAAGTGACCAGCAGGACTCAGCGATGACAGCAAAGTTCTTTTGCATAGATAACAACTGAAGTTTCTTAAAGGACAACTGACGTGAGAAGGATATAAAGGCTGCCATATTTATTTCCCTTTAAACAATACCAGTTGCCTGGCTATCATGCTAATCCTCTGCCTCCAATACTTTTAGCCATAGACCCTGAACAAGCATGCAGCAGATCAGGTGTTTCTGACATTATTGTCAGATCTGACAAGATTAGCTGCATGCTTGTTTCTGGTGTGATTCAGACACTTTAGCAGCCAAATAGATCAGCAGGGCTGCCAGGCGGCTGGTATTGTTTGAAAGGAAATACATATGGCAGCCGGCATATTCTTCTAACTTCAATTGTCCTTTAACTCTTCCTGTACTGGAAACAATATGAGACTCATATCTGTGCAGCTAATGTTCTATTTCTTAGCTGTACTACACATACAAATCATTATATCATAAGTTTATTTTCACTTCAGATTTTTTAACACTGTAATGGAATAAAACCCTTTCAGTCCACAGATTTCTATGTAAACAGAAACTTAAAGTGGATCCGAGATGAAAAACTAACTATAACAAGTAACTTGTCTATATATCTTATCTAAAGTTTAGATAGTTTACACAGCATATCTAGCTGCAAACAGCTTCAACAGTTTATGATTATTTATACCTGTGATACAATGACAGTGGCCATGTTGTTTGTAAACATTACACAGAGGCAGGCTTATCTGTATCTTGATCACTACGCCTGTGAAAAAAAAAACTAATCCCCCTCCTCCCTCCTTCCCTCTGCCTCTGAAATCAATGGCTAGTAACACCTCCCCCTCCTCCTGCCCAGACTGAGCTCCCATGAGCCCTTGCTACTACCAAGGCTCTCTGAAAAACTGTGGGCGAGGCTTGTTTAGTTTATAGGGAATTAGAGCATTAAAACAAAAACAAAAAAGTATTTGGCTTGAGGATTGCCCTATAAACAATAGGAAAGGAACACAATTATGCAATGAGTAAAAGTTCACCTCGGATCCACTTTAAGATGTTCATTTAAGCTGTGTACACACACCAGACCACGGTCATCTGAAAGGGAGTGATCCCCAACGGTTAGCGATGAGCAAACTACATCGGCACACTTTTGAATTCAGCAATCACGCAATGATGAAAGCACAATAATTGAGGCCCTACAAGTGTGAAATTCCCCACTGGTAAGTACTTTGAATGGATCAATTCGTTTAGTTGTACGAACGATTAACATGGAAATCCAAACTGATCTGCCGGGAAGGCTCAGTCTACATGGACGATAAGCGTCGTCTTACACTATGATTAGGACACTTTTTTTAAACAATATTTTGCTGGTCTGTTCTTTATGGTTCGTTTCTGATGACCACTGTCTAGTGTGTGTATGGAGCTTTTAACTTAAAGGACCACTATCGTGAAAAAGTTTAACATTTAAAGTACATGTAAACATATAGAAAGAAGAAGTACGTTTCTTCCAGAGTAAAATGAGACATAAAATACTTTTCTCCTATGTTGCTGTCACTTACAGTAGGTAGTAGAAATCTGACAGTACCGACAGGTTTAAGACCAGCTCATTTCATCATGGGGGATTCTCAGCATGGCTTTTATTCTTTATAAAGACACTCCCTGAAAAGGATTTATACGAATATGCTAGCCAGCCTCCCTGCACAGTTTTTTGACAGTTTGACGGAGCAACTGCTATTTACTAAGTGCTTTTGAAAATAAAGAAAATCTTGAAAACCTTCCATGAGGAGATGGTCTAAAACCTGTCGATTCTGTCAGATTTCTATTACCTACTGTAAATGCCAGCAACATCGTAGAAAAGTAATTTATGTGTCATTTTACTCTGGGAAAAATTTACTTCTTATTTGTATATGTTTACATGTACTTTACATTTTACGATTTTAGCATATAGTGGTCCTTTAACTCAATGCTAGCAATACACGGCAGGTTTATGTGACTCGGGATTGTGAGACGTCTCTCAGCATGGATTGCGAGCAGGGAGGGTCACTGAGTGGGGGTTTAGTCTGCTTGTCTGCAAACTCTTCACATTCTCAGGAGGATTTGCATCACCTGAGGGGAAATGGCCTTAGGTCTCGGAATATTCTGGTTTGGCAGGTTAGTTTACACGATGATTTATGAGCACACCACCTGGTGAGAACGACTAGTCTGTTTTATATCATTAAAGAAAGTTAGAAAAGAAGATTCTGCAACAAAGGTTCAGGTAGAAGCAGAGGTATAATGGCACGGTATTGCACCTACCAATTCAGAAGGTTTAAAAGAAACAATTGGTATCTGCCCCACTGCTATCCAGGTGATAAGCTGTTAAAGTCCGATCTTTAGACTGATCGTTGAATAAACAGATAGTTGCACACTTCAGTGCTCACTCTTGATAGTTCCCATCAGCACCACGATAAACCAAAAAGGCCTCAGAGACTCTGTGTCTTTACTGTGTCCCCCCAGGCCTCCCCTGCGCTCTGCTGTCCCCCATAAAAAAAAACTCGCCATGCTAGTGACATGCAGCTTGTCGCTAGCTGGCAATTTACCTTATGTCTGCCATTCACCGCCGTTCCCCCGCCTCCTCCATAGCGCCACTCCCCGCCTGCCTAAGCTTCATCCAATCAGCTTTTGGAGGTGGGGAGGGAAGGGATGCAGGCAGGGAGTGGCGCTATAGAGGAGGCGGGGGAGCGGCGGTGAATAGCAGACATAAGGTAATCAGCCAGCTAGCGAGGCAAACTGCATGTCTCTAGCATGGCGTTTATTTTATGGGAAACAGCAGAACACAGAGGGGGCCTGGGGGAACACAGTACAGACACAGATGTTGGTGATAGTATGCAGAACCAGCCTCTGTGTCCTAATAGCATTCTTCAAACCCACCTTGGGTTCTCTTTAAAGCAGTAGGATCAGCCATACTATGCCAGGGAAAAAAACACATATATAAGTAGATAAATACTTGATCTACTTACATAACACATGTATTGTATTGTCCACGTTTTGATTTCAGTGAATGTTATATAGTAAATTATGAGAATTCTGTTCCTGGTGGGGGCCATGTCTTTTGCCCACAGTTAAGGTTAACTCGTGATGTCATTTCTGCCCTTTACTTTTTTTCTTGTCTCCTCCAATCGCTGAGTCGCCTCAGCCTTGCTTGTAAACACAAGTGAGTAGGGGATTAGGTTTCAGATAAGAAGCTGGCAGGGAAATAAAGGGAAGAGGATGAATATAGATATAGATTAAAAGAACCCCCAGCATGCAATTCTTTGGCACAACTACTAAAGGGCCAGTGTTCCTTAAGTATGTGATAACTCCAAATCGTAACAGCAGAAAGCGTTTTGAAAGTTTTGGATGCAGGCTTTGCATCTTTATCACTTAATACACTCAGACCAGTTGCTGTTGAAATTCGATTTTTATGGTGACGATACCGCTTTAAGCCTTTTTCATTTATTGTGGTGCTGGATTGCTGGTATCGGGAAGCCTTCAGGTGCGAGCACAGAAATTTGCAAGTATCTGTTAATTCAGAAGTTTTGTTTGATAAATGGTTTCAGCAGGCAGTGGTACAAAATTGGCCCACTTCAAGTACAAAGTGACCAGTGGGGCCAGATTTCTGAAAACTAGGCCACAAAGGCCTGGGCTTTAGGTGTCTGCATTCTTAAAGGTGTTATTTTAGACCAATCACAAGACTCAGATACTACCAAGTATTCCCAAGACTTGTGATTGGCCTAAAATTTCCCTGATATTCCTATTACTGTGGTAAAATTCTGCATTTTTTCATTAATCCAATACTTCTGAGTCAACTCAGAAGTGTTTGGCCAATCAGAGAATGCAAACAAATTACATAAAATGTGAAAAATACGTGGATGTGGTAATCGGCATCGACCATCCCTAGTTGCCACTTTATTCTTTGTTTGAGTATTTTGTGGGGAAATGCTGCCACATTATGTGTATTTTGTGGGGAAATGCTGCCACATTATGTGTATTTTGTGGGGAAATGCTGCCACATTATGTGTATTTTGTGGGGAAATGCTGCCACATTATGTGTATTTTGTGGGGAAACGCTGCCACCTTATGTGTATTTTGTGGGGAAACGCTGCCACCTTATGTGTATTTTGTGGGGAAACGCTGCCACCTTATGTGTATTTTGTGGGGAAACGCTGCCACCTTATGTGTATTTTGTGGGGAAACGCTGCCACCGTATGTGTATTTTGTGGGGAAACGCTGCCACCTTATGTGTATTTTGTGAAAAACGCTGCCTCGTTATGTGTATTTTGTGAAACTTGCTGCCGCATTATGTTTATTTTTTAGCGGGAAAGGCTGCCACATTACCATATGCGTATTTTTTAGGGGGTAAAATGCTGCCAAATTACATGTACTGTATTTTGTGAGAAACCCATGCCTAATTATAAGTATTTTGGGGGTAAATTGCTGCCAATTATGTGTATATCTCGTTTAACCACTTTCTAATTATGCATATTTTGTGGTGTGATTTTTTTTTTTCTTTTTCTTTTTCTTTTTTTTTTTTTTTGCAAATAAATAAATTAATTTGCTGGATGTTTGGACCAAAACTGTCCATCTTATGTAAAATTATCACGGAAGACAGAGGCACTGTTAAAGTGGTAATGGTCTCAGCAGCCAATACAGTGTTATATACTCATATTCTGAACATGAGCACCCTTATTCAGAGCTACCATTCCCCGTAATAAGTGGTTTTGCATGACTTTTACTTTTACGGTCTACTTTTGCTGTTACACGTAAATAAATAGTGATTTACAATCAGCTGTCAAAGTGACAATCCACCTGCAGTCCTGTCATTGTCACCTGCTTTGGTAGAGGCCCCCAGCAAAATACCAGCTTTTTTCCTAGAAGAGTTTTATATCACTGTGCAGCAATATATTAAATAATTATCATAGCTGAAGCAGGAGGGCGGCATCTCTGTCATTCTTGCTGGGGGTGGCTAAACGGGATTCCTGACCACATTTATGACAGACTGTCCCTTTCTGCTTAACCTTTTGCAGAGTTCTGCTCTTTGCCCGAAAGCAAATTCTTGAAGGGAAACGCCTATTTTGTGAAGCGCGCAATTCATTATCATTAACTTCACTTATGGCAATTTTTTTTATATCAAACATTGTTTCACCTTGCTTCCTTTATCATTTTTTTATAAGCTTACTTTCCTGACAGAAACTGGCAAGTTAAACTTACATTTTTGTAAACATTAGGGAGAAATCGCATCACATCCAAAACCAGGCTGCATCTGAATAGCTTAACTTCAAGAATGTGTGCAGAGCCTCTCAAGGGATAAATGCATACAATTGCATCCAAAACAGGTGCTAAAATTTATACTTATGGAGCATGTTAGCTTCCAAAACAGTTTGCATGCAATCAAATTTGCATTGGACCCTTCCACCACAGTGAGGTCATCCTATTGGAAGGGACCCTAACCTCTATTTGAAACAACCAGAAAACAAATGCAAAGGTCCATTTGAGCTTCGAGCTGTTAGCCATTAGTGGAGGAAGGGGTGCAGCGTGGGCCACACACACCCTTCCAGGTAATTTACACAATAGAAAAATTAAACTTACATTTTTGTACACAGTAGGGAGAAATGACAGTGTATCCAAAAGCAGGCTGCATCTGAATTGCTTCCAATAGGATGACCTCACTGCGGTGGAGGGGTCTAGTATGAATTATTTTGCATGCAAACAGTTTTGAAAGCCAACACCCTCCATTAGTTTAAAATGTAGCATGTTTCAGATGTAACTGGGTGCATGTATGCCTTTTAGAGGCTCTGCATGCCTCTTTGCTCTTATGTCATTCAGATGCAGCCTGGTTTTAAATGCACGGTCATTTGTCCCTACTCAATAGCTGCAGGTGATTAAAGAGAGATGGAAAAGCACCTCGGCAATCCTCTGTGGGTGTGCAGGAACCAACCCCTTGTACCAACAGGGTGAAGATCCGTCTTGTTTGGAGATAATGGTCCGCACCACATCCAAGTACCGTATATACTCGCATACAAGCCGAATTTTTGACCCCCAAAAAGGGGGTCAAAAGTTGGGGGGTCGGCTTGTATGCGAGTCATGCTGGTCCGCGGGTCCCCCCCCTCTGCTGGTCCGCGGGTCCCCCGCTCCCCCCACGGCCGCCGCCACAGCTATTACCTGGCCGCATCTTCTATTCCCCTCTCCGTGCTTGTAAACATTCACAGCAGCGCGCCCGGCGCTGCTACTGTGACGAGTCAGGAGGCAGGAAAGAGCGCGGCTTCCTGTTACTATGGGAACCGCTCTTTCCTGGCTCGCGCTCGTCACAGTAGCAGCGCCGGGCGCGCTGCTGTGAATGTTTACAAGCACGGAGAGGGGAATAGAAGATGCGGCCAGGTAATAGCAGCGGCGGTGGGGGTGGGGGGAGCGGGGGACCCGCAGACCAGCGGAGGGGGGACCCGCGGACCTACACTGGGCACTTTACTAGCTATACTGAGCGCTATACTGAGCACTATACAAGCTAAACTGGGGCACTATACTAGCTATACTGAGCACTATACTATCGATACTGAGCACTATACTAGCTATACTGAGCACTATACTAGCTATACTGAGCACTATACTAGCTATACTGAGCACTATACAAGCTAAACTGGGGCACTATACGATCTATACTGAGCACTATACTAGCTATACTGAGCACTATACTAGCTAAACTGGGGCACTTTACTAGCTATACTGAGCACTATACTAGCTATACTGAGCACTATACTAGCTATACTGAGCACTATACTAGCTAAACTGGGGCACTATACTATCTATATTGAGCACTATACTAGCTCTACTGAGCACTATACTAGCTATACTGAGCACTATACTAGCTAAACTGGGGCACTTTACTAGCTATACTGAGCACTATACTAGCTATACTGAGCACTATACTAGCTATACTGAGCACTATACTAGCTATACTGGGGCACTATACTATCTATACTGAGCACTATACTAGCTCTACTGAGCACTATACTAGCTCTACTGAGCACTATACTAGCTCTACTGAGCACTATACTAGCTATACTGAGCACTATACTAGCTAAACTGGGGCACTTTACTAGCTATACTGAGCACTATACTAGCTATACTGAGCACTATACTAGCTATACTGAGCATTATACTAGCTATACTGGGGCTCTATACTGAGCACTATACTAGCTATACTGAGCACTATACTAGCTATACTGGGGCACTACCTACCCATACTGGGCACTTTACTAGCTATACGGGGACACACTAGGGGAATAAGGCGGCCAGCATTTCCTACCCCCGGCTTATATGGGGGTCAATCATTTTCCCCTGGTTTTTCAGGTAAAAGTTGGGGGGTCGGCTTATATGCGGGTCGGCTTATATGCGAGTATATACGGTATAAATCAGCTGTTTTGAAGATTCATAAAATGCTGCTGTGTGGCAGCTACAGCCCGCTGTTTCGGGGTACATGCCCTTTTACAAAGCAAGCCCCCCAACCGTCCCGGATCCTGCGGGACTGTCCCAGGTTGGGGGGCTCTCCCGCTATCCCGGTATCACCCCCCTGGGTCCCGGCCCACTGGGCATAGAGGGAAAAAATGATTGAGGTGCCAGCCGCGCAATTTATAGCAGAGAGGAGCCGGCTCCCGGTATGCACACATGGACGGGTAGGAAACAGGAACTAGCTGAGAAGAGCCGGCTCCCGGTATGCGCGCATGGCCGGTAAGATGACCGCAGGGGGGGGCACACACACAGTAGGGGGCCATTCAGAGGGAGGAGGTGAGGGAGGTATGATGCCGGTGCACCGGCCCCCCGCATCCCACATTGCGCGGCTGGCGCCTCGATCATTTTTTTACTGCCTCTATGCCCAGGCATCTTCCTCCCCACCCAAAGTAGCACTCTCCTCCCCACCCACTGGCACCTTGGTCTCCACCCAGTGGCACCCTCCTCCCCATCCACGGGCAACCTCTTCCCCACCCACTGGCATCTTCGTCGCCCCTCCTCACTGGCAACCCCTTCCTACCCACTAGCACCTTCCTCTCCACCCAAAGGCACTCACCTCCCAACCCGCTAGCAACCCCCTTCTAACCACTGGCACCCACCTCCCCACCCAGTGGCACCCTTCTTCTACCAATGGGCCTCTTCCTCCCCACCCAGTGGCCCCCTCCTTTCCACCCAGTGTCACCCTCTCCCACCAACAGGCACCCTTCTCCACACCCTCCTCCCTCCCATTTTTACCCTCCTGCAAAAGCAGGGGTGTGGCTTAAGGCCGCACAGGGGGCGTGGCTTAGGTGTCCCTCTTTGGCATCTTCAAAAGTTGGGAGGTATGCGTTAGTCTTCACATAAACCGACGGTTGCGGTGGTCACATGATAACTGATGCTCTGCAGCTATCTAAGCCAGGAGGCTGAAGAGGAAGCCAGATCTTGTGTTGCCTTATGCACTTTCTCTGCATTCTTCTCTCTTTGCGCCTGCAGCTCCCCCTTCTGGCACTGCACACCGGGCGGCCTTAGGAAGACCTGGGGGTGTGATTGGTAGCATTCTTGGTAACATTCCCAACTCTACCCTCACAGAAGGATATTCAGGAATCATTCCAGAAATGTCCATGTGATGTCACCACAAGGCAGTTGCTAGCAAGGGTGGGAGTTTGTGGAGGAAGGTTGGTTTACTTATTTACTAGTACAAGGGGGGGGAAATTGTGGTAAATGACAAATAATCTCAATAGTTTTTAAATTACAAAATGCCTTTGATAGCAATGAAATAAGAGTATGGTCCTCCCGTCTCCACTCAATTTTTCTGTGCGTCAGTTTTTCTGAATGAGTTTTCTGACAGCTTTGCATTGCTGTCAGTTGTTTTTCTGTGTGTGAAAAATGCATTCAAGTGTGAACTAACCGATTGATTAACATTGGTTGCAGTTTTCCTGTGCAGAAAAACTGACGAGTGGAGACAGGCCCTTATATATTATAGCACGCCTTACACTGTAAGTATAGGGACTCCACTGGAACAATGAGCTTTTTTCAGTTATTACCACAGTTATTGACTCTTGACCCTAATTAAAGGGACTCGGAGGAGTAAAAGTAAATTAAATTGGTACTTACCTGGGGCTTTCTCCAGCCCACCGTAGGTTCGGGAGGTCCCTTGGCATCCTCCTGACCCCTTTCCCGGTCCCTCCATCCCATACCGCATCGGGTTCCCACTTCCTGAACGGGGACGCTCTTTGTCATTACGCCGGCCGCTGCGCATCATTACGCCGGCCGGCATGACAGTACTGCGCATGCGTGGCGGTTTCGCGCATGCGCAGTACTGTTACGCCGGCGTGATGACGCGCAGCATCAGCAATCAGGAAGAAGAAGCCCGGTGCAGCATGCGGCGGAGGGACCGGAAGAAGAGCCAGGAGAAACGCCGAGGGACCTCCCGACCTACGGTGGGCTGGAGAAAGCCCCAGGTGAGTACCAATTTCATTTATTTATACTCCTCAGAGTCCCTTTAAAAGCAGTTTTCGTGTTATATAACAGTAGAGTGTTTTACTATTAGCCACCAGTAAAACCAAGACGTTTTGAATCAGGATGATATCATTTATTGGCTGATTTAGAGTTACATTTGAACTCTAGATTTATGATGTGGTATGTGATGTTTTAGAAAACAAATGGTCTTATCTATTTGTCATAAATTAGCTAGCATCCCTGTGAGACCCAGTTGTAATTAAGGTATCCAATGACATGTATTTAGGTCTGCAAAAGAAAGTTTCTCCTCTGAATGTCCAGTGTATATAAGCTGTGTGTTTTAATGTCTTGTTAATATACAGGATGAAATTATGAAGAAGGCGTATTCGCAGAAAGCGTATTATATAACGAAAGCTAATAGGAGGAACTTTGGGTTCTATTTCATTGCTACATAAAACTGACCAGTGAAAGTACATGGTAAACAAGTACCTTGAGCCGGTTCCATAATTGCCATCTACAGCTAAATGCTATCATTACTTGGCAGTGTGACCTGGGTGTTTACACTTCTACACAACTTAAGAGGCAAATTTTCTTTCCCATGTAAATTTAGCAACAGGGTGTGGGTGAAACACAGCCTGATGGATGTGTCCTAAATAATTAATGAGGATTGATGATTGCTCTATAGGCAAAGCCATGAATATTCAAGGAGCAGACACCCAGGGAGGCCAGTTCACGTGTTCTGCAGATGTGCCGTAGCTAGCCTGCTACAGACCTGGTAAAGAGAAGCTGTCATTCACGGAGGGTGATTTGCAAAAGCAGATGTGCAGCAAGGAACAACAAAGTGAAAATGTGTCCACTTCAATCATCCAATCCTGTTGAGAGAAATTCCTGATTTTGAATTTCCAGTATTTGATTGGATGTTTAGAGTGAATAGGCCCGTCACTCCCCATCTCCTTCAATAAATCACCCTACTAGGCAATTTTTACTCAAGCGGATAAAGATGCTTGCACGCTATTGGTACAGCTTGCTGGTAACACACTTTTACCATAATACAGCTATATTGCATTAGTTTCTACATTCAGGGGATAAGTAATCATGCTCTTTCTCCATTACGTAGGTTTTTTTGTTTTTTTTAAACACTGGCTGTCCCCATCCCACAATATTCCAGCTTGATCAAGAATCTGATTTATCCGGACAGGTGTGTTGATAACTGGAATAAAGGTGGCGCTGTCAGGGTGGGATTTCTGCAAAGGCCACAAAAGCCCGGGCCTTGGGTTGCTGCAGCCCGAAGGTGGCACCTGCATATAAAAGGGAGGTTGCTACATGTGAAAGAAGATGCTGGAAATGGGGAGCAACACATCAAAAAGTGAAGGTGATGCCCAAGGGAGCTGTGTTTTTTTAAAAAAAGAGGCTGCAGTACATGGTACATGGAAGAGGGGGCGGCACATGGAATTGGAGGGCAGGTGAGAGCCGTTATCTTTGAAAAACAATCAACCTACATACACATACAAAGTAATCATTGCTGATCATTTTTGGCCAGAATTGACCCTGCATTGTTGTACAGACGTGGTCCTCCAGCTTCCGGTCGAGCAGAAGGCTCCCCAGTGAGGGAACTATAATGGCGTCAGACGGGGATTCTCTACCTTGACTGATTGCTACAGGGGAGACACCTTCACACACTCCAGATTTCCGCCAGAAACAATGGCTCATGAGGAAAATCTAAGGTGTGTATATCATTTTAGGTTACCTCTGCTCCTCCAGTTGATAATGGTAACTGCAAATGCTTTTTTCTGCCTTGATATTTAAAGTGAACCTCCGGACTAAAAATCTACTCAGCAGAACTGAAAAGGCTTGGTGTTTCTTTAACAGTTTCACAGCATCAGAACTTTGTTTTTCTTACCAAAGCATTATTTTTAGCTGCATTTTTTGCTAAGCTCCACCCATCAAAGAAAAATGTTTTCCCTGATGCAGTGCAGCACATGATGGGATTTCCTATGTTGTTATTCACGTTGCCTAGCAACTGGGAGAGGTGCTCAGGACACAGGACAGTTGGAACTGTCTGTGTCTCATGCTCCCTGTCACCTCCTTTCAACCAAAAAGATGGCTGCCATCATGAAAGCAAACATTTGCCTGTTCTTTTAAAACAGGGTGGGTAAGAAATTATATTACCTATCTATTTTAATTAACATAACTAATGCAACTTAATGACAGTATGTTTGTTTAGGCTGGAGTTCCTCTTTAAGCATTCTACGTTGATTGCTTCTTTTACAATTTATAGTATAGTAGGTTACATTATACAAGAAGCAATGAAGTTGAATGTAGGGGTTATGCTTCCATAGAGAACTAGTGACGTTAGGTCTGTCACCACATGCACGTCCTCGCACCGGCCACTGACACACGGACATGGGGGCACAGGGACACTTGCTCTTTATGAGGTAGGATGTCATAGCTCTATTGCTTCCGAACCTTGGGGGTCAGCTAGCCCTGGTGCCTACAGGACACTATAAAGACTAAATAGGGGCCCAACCCACCACCCATAGGCACTCACTACTACTGTATGGTGCCTATATGGTTAACACTCTGGTGTTGCAGCTGCTCTTTCCAGATTCTGTCCCCACTATGGAAACTACTGTATCTGTTTAGAGTTACTATGTTCTTCCTGTTATTTTTTATTATTTTTTTTTTTTGGGGGGGGGGGGGGGGGTTCTCTTGTGCTTCAAAAGCATTTGAGTGGGAAAAAAGTAGTGCTTGAAAAATACTGGACTTTTTGATCAAACTAACACTAATTCTTTTCTCTAGAAGTGAGAATGACACCAATGAAAACTGAATCCATTGGCTACATAATGAGACAGTCCATCTTCATGGAGCAGTCATGAAAATATGAGAAAAACCTCCAGAAAATTGTTAAAAAAAACAAACAAACAAAAAAGAATGATGATGGCATCCAGATACTTAACTACAAATCACAGGCCCCCACCAGAAAAACTTTGATGTGGCCTCTCTAGCTATGCTGCACCCCCCTTGCTGATCCTCCACAGCTATGGGGCCCATCTGCAGGAAATTATCCCATTTACCCTTCACCCCCGACATGTGCAGCCAACCACCATTCCTCCTCCAATACCATGTGGAGCCATTTATCCCCCAACTTATAACATGTTGCCCCCCCTTCATTGCATGCGTAGCTAACACTTCTCTGACTTACACCATGTAATTTATTCCCTAATGCTGCTGTGGAGCAGTGATGCTGGTGTATGACCTCCTCCAGTACTAAGTCCAATCTGTCCTTCTCTGCAGCAACCCATCCTCACCCTGCCTCCATCCTGCTCCAGAGCCTTACTGCTTATCGTGTGATGATACACCCCATGCAGGACTCTAGCCAAAGTGAGGGAGGGAAGCTGCAGTAGAGGAACATAAAACAGACCCGCTGCTGGAGGAAGTAAAACGCCAGCACCCCAGCTCGTCCTATATGTTTCTCTGCATGAGGGTGATGAGGGAGAGAACAGCTACCAGAGGGAGGAGACTTGAGAAAAGGCGGGAAAGGAAGGAATGCAATCCACTTGCGACTCTTCTGCCCGCAAATCCTTATTTGGGAAGGGGCGAACTGTGCTCCATTATTTTGCATTGCAGCCTCGCGCTTTTATTGGAAAAGTGATGGTAAATGGCAGAAGTGGCAAGCAGGGCATTTCCTACGGGGGGGTGTTGTTCACCTCTTGTAGATATGTGAAAAAATAAGATGTCGATTTCAAAAATGGTGTTTTTAGGCTGGGTTCACACTTCGCTGCGTTCAGAGTTGCATCTCATCCCATTGAGAAAAACATGCTGCAACGTGACGCAACTCAACACAACGCATCTAAGTGTGAATCCAGCCTAAACCTTATCAGCATACTTATAGACCAGGGCTGGATTTATCATAAGGCACTGTAGGCATGTGCCTACAGGCGCCTGATGATGGAAAGGCAGCTCTCTGCCCTTCCTGAGCGTCTCTCTCCCTCTTTCTCTATACAGAGTCCTGATGGGAGTGTAAATGATAAGTTACTCACCCTGCCCTCTGCATATCACTGACCAGATCTTCCTTCAATAAGGGGTACCTCTGGCTACCTAATACTAAGGGGCACCTGTGGTTCGGTAGGTGTTTGTAGGTTCATGGAGGGCAAAGTCCAGGGTGCCAGGACATCTGTGCCTATAAGCTCCTGTGATGTATATCCGGGCATACTTATAGATGTGCCCCATTCCTTTAGATTGTAAGCTTGCAAGGGCAGGGCTCTCTCACCCTTTTATGTCTCGGAATGTTATTCATTTAATAGCTTGCACCCTGTTATACATTTTTTCCATCATGTTACATCTGCTATTGTAATCACCACTTCTGTATTTTGTACCAGTGTCCACAGACCCAGATTTATATCCCAGGAGCCTATAGACACAGATTTCCTGGCACCCTAGACTCCGCCCTCCATGCACTTACAAACCCCCAAAAAAATGCACCACACGTGTGCTGGCTGTCCCAGCTGTCACTTCTCCCCTACCTACCCTGCCCAGTGTAGGTAGCTGCAGGTGCCCCTTAGTATTAAGTAGCCAGAGGTACCCTCAATAGGTACCCTTAAAGTGGACCCAAACCAAACATTTTTTTTTATTCAAAATATTTAGTTGCACCACTCTGACACATACAAAGATAAATAAACACTTCTTCAAGCCTATGAGCATTTCAGTGCATGCTTTTCCCCCTTCTCTTTTCATAGCTTGGGTTATACAGGTGGCAGCCATTACTTCTGAGCTTAGTAGGAGGTTTTAGATCATGGGTGTGTTTGTCGTCAGCTACCCTCTCTCACAGGGGCGTCGTCTATGTGAAATGTCACACAAGCTGAGATCACCTCCCCTGTGACATCATCAGTAGTGGCCTGTGTTTTTGTTGTTTATCTCCTCCACCAGTCTGCCGGCAATATGAAAGGAAGGGAGGGGTTCCTCCAATAAATGTAAAATATGTTATATTTGTCATCATGCAACTGAAATAAGGCTGCTATTTATTATTATAATTTAGAAAGTAGATTTTATTTCTGAAATCTTGTATTTTTAATTTGAGTCCACTTTAAGTAGCTACAGGTGCCCCAGTGAAATGCACAGCCATGTTAGTACCTCTTATTAACACTCTGCTCAGGACTCTGCATAGTGAAGAAGGGAGGGAGGCACAGGGGGAGGCATCAACATGCACCTGTAGGCACGTGCCTACAGTGCCTTATAGGAAATCCGGCCCTGAGTGTCCATATTTGATGTATATCATTGTCTGTATCATTATGTATCCCTTGTTTGTTTTCCTACATTGTACAGCGCCACGGAATATGTTGGCGCTTTCTAAATAAATAATGATATTAAAACTAAAAGGCCAATCATTTAACATATACGTAGAATTAATAATTTAGAATAAGCAATTTTCTCATGATCAGCCAGTTATGAAGAGTTTCTGCACTTTGTGCAAAATCATTGCTCTTTGCAATGAAAAAAAGAAAAAAAAAACACCTGAAGGAGTCTTTATCTCACATATTTCACATATTGCTGTCAAAGCTATTTCTGAATCACGCCAGAATCAACTGACCCGTATGACTTCCAGGTAAATGACTGAAGGATTTATAGCAGGTTTGTGTGAGAAAATGTGGCTGTTAAATGATGAAAGGGTAAATTCTCATTCCAGACACTCCCTGTTCACTCCATAATTACCCAGCCCCCACCTCACTAAGAAGGAGCAACAAGAATGTCAAGTCGCAGCTACAGGGAAGTATAGCATGCGGAGCAGATCAGACTGCTATGAAGAAATATATAAACCTTTAGAGTGTACCTGATACGGGAGGATACAAAAACTCTATACACACCTGGGGCTTCCTACAGCCCCCTCCGGCCTGATCGCTCCCATCCCCTGCTGCCTGAAGCCTCTGCAACTGGCCCCAGTAAGTTGTCCAGTTTTTGCAGGCATAGTCTGGGTGTGCACGTTCCCCCTTCGCGCTCTTGTTGCCCCGGAGTTTACTGCACCTGCGCAGTATTACTACACAGGTAAAGAACGCTCCCGGCCACAGGAGCCTGACGGGGGGCGCCCGACCGGGCCAGCGCCTGCGCAGTGTTCCCCCAGACTGGAAGACTTTTCAATAGTTGAAGAGGTAATGGCCCCTAAACTATGTTCTGGGATGCAATTTACAGCTTCAGTGAAATCTGTTTGCAAATAGGAGTGATAGATTAGAATCTAGAGCCAACAGTAGGTTTTGCTATGTTAAACCAATACACCATTGATAAACTGGTTGCGTTTGCAATTGAAAGAAAAATGACTATAGTTGAAAAAGTAATGGCAACCAGTTTTTCAATGGTGTATTGGTTTAACATCGCAAAACCTACTGTTGGCTCTAGATTCTAATCCATTACTCCTATTTGCAAACAGATTTCACTGAAGCTGTAAATTGCACCCTGGAAGACTTTTCAAGGCAATTTGCAGAAGCGGCAGGCAGCGTAATAAAGCGGCAAGGGAGCAACCGGGCCAGAGGGGGCTGTAGGAAGCCCCAGGTATGTATACATTCTTTATATCCCCCCGTCTCTGGATTACTTTAAAGTATAACTAAACTGTAGATACCAACGTTAAGTTGGTGCTTCGCTATAGGGGTGTAACAAGGGATGTCCAGGCCCCCTAGCAATCAAAATTTTCCTGCACACCCCCCTTCCTCCTGAAGATGCACCCGACTCTCCTTCCTCCTCCCCGCCCCTTTGGAAGTGGTCAGTAAAGCAGATAAGCAGATGCAACCTCAGTTTGCTATGTGGCCGTATACTGTATTTACCTGATCCCGATTCCTTGTGTCTCTTCTTCCTCCCAGCAGCTAATCGCTCTGTGCTGCATACACTGCATGTCACATGATCAGGAGCCAATTATGTAGCACAGATCAAGTGGCTGCTGGGAGGAAGAGGAGATGCGAGGCCACAGGAGCAGGTAAATATAGTTATATAGCCCCACTGTGCTGATGCTCTGCAAGCCGGGTGGGAGAAAGATCCAGGAGAACAGGGAGGAAGATGGTTGCAGGAAACTAGAAAGAAGCATTAACCCTAACGGCAGCCATTACTTTTGTTGGACTATGTCTGACATCGAAGCTGGAGAGGAATAATCTACTATCGGACAAGAAGCATAATGGCTGCCGTTAGGGGTGCCGTTGGAATTAATCCAATATGGCATCAAAGTTCAACGCTTTGATCACTGCCGACCCCCCGTGCACCAGTGTGCCACATAATATAAATATTACATAGATGCATTTGGGCTCCTTGCTGCCACCGCCTGATCTAGTCCAGCATGGTGGCTACTCGGATCACTGTCTAAGTCCGACACTTTGATCCCTTTCGGTAGCACGCCGTAAAAATGTATTTACGTGCGTAAAAATGTATTATGCAGAACTGCATACAATTTGTGGAGTTAGACAGTGCAAGCTGGTGCCCCCCCCCCCTCCCCCTCTTCTCCTCCTCTAATGGGCAGATGTCAGGACTTACAGACTCGACCGACACCCACTGCAGCAGCAATCACAGATCATCCACAGTCTATCCTTGAATATAAGCCAACCTCGTGTATAAGTCGACTCCAGTATTTGGACCTCTTAAGCTGGAATCTTTCACTCAAGCATAAGTCTATCCTGCAAAGTTAATGACTACACTTGAGGCAAGGAGGAATTAACAGCTGCACTTGGGGACCAGGAGGAGTTAATGACAGCACTGCATAAAATATTGCAGCCATTAACCCCTCCTGGCCCTTAAATGCAGCCAATAGCTCCTCCAGGTCACCAAGTGCTGCGATTGGTTACTGCCCCTCCTTAGTAAGCACTACAGCTTAGTATCCTTCCCCCTTCCCTGACATGGTAATTGTTGTGGCCAGGACTTTCAGACCTGTGTTTTCTAGGCATTTCCTTTATCAAGAAAGTGTCACTTACCACTGGGTAATTTGGTGCAAATGGAATTGGCACTAATACTACACATTACTAAGGTTGCTTAAGGTAGCCATACACTGGTCGATTTGCCATTAGATCGACCAACTGACAGATCCCTATCTGATCGAATCTGATCAGAGAGGGATCGTATGGCTGCCTTTACTGCAAACAGATTGTGAATCGATTTCAGCCTGAAACCAATCACAATCTGTTAAGCTGCTCCTGCCGCCTGTCCCCCCCCCCCCCCGTATACATTACCTGAAGCCTGGTCCCGGGTCCTCTTCTCCGCGCTGCACCGCATCCCAGCGTACACTGTGTCACTCTGTGACCAGGAAGTTCAAATAGAGCGCCCTCTATCTGAACTTCCTGGTCACTGGAGTGACACAGGAAGTTAATGTACACTGGGATGGAAGCAGGAACAGAGCGGTGCAGCGCGGAGAAGATGCCCGGGAGCCAGCGTCAGGTAATGTATACTTGTATCGGATCGGCCGCCGCTAGCAACGCGCTCCCTACCCGCGGGCGATTGACGGTAATTTCCCGGACGGCGCAATCGACAGACCGATCTGATTTCGGGAGGAAATCGGATCGGCGGGTGCGTTTAGCGCAAACGATTGGCAGCAGATTCGATCCCAGTGATCGAATCTGCTGTCGAAACGGCGGCAAATCGGGCCAGTGTATGGCCAGCTTTAGTGTTGCAGCCATTGGTTGGTAAAAATGTCAGTGCCACACAGACAATGGATGCCTGCAAAGCCGGAAACAGTAAATTCGGGCGCCTGAGGCTAGTGGACAAATCGGGCGCCGCCATTCACTCCTATAATAAATATCGTTTAATGGGCGCCCGATAGGAAAAAAGGGCGCCGGAGAAAACTAACGTTTTAAAAGCGGCGCCCGGAGACTTAATGTTTTATTACTGTTTCTCATGATTACACATTATTTAATGATTTATACATTTTTAAATATTATTTTTAAACGAAAAACAGTACAATATTTTTTCCCAAACATTATTTTTAAACGAAAAACAGTACTTTTTTTTTTTACATTATTTTTAAACGAAAAAACCAACAGGGGGGTCTTAGGTTTAGGCACCAACAGGGGGGTCTTAGTTTTAGGCACCAACAGGGGGTTTTAGGTTTAGGCACCAACAGGGGGGTCTTAGGTTTAGGCACCAACAGGGGGGTCTTAGGTTTAGGCACTAACAGGGGGGTCTTAGGTTTAGGCACCAACAGGGGGGTCTTAGGTTTAGGCACTAACAGGGGGGTCTAGGGGTTAGGGGTAGGTACAGGGAGGGTTACTTAGTAATTTTTTTTTTAAACGTTATTATACGTTTCACTATTTAAACGAAAGATTAACGTTTTTACAATTGCCGATTTAATGCACATTATTTAATGATTTATAACTTTAAAAAACATTAATTTTAAACGAAATACAGTACAATACAATTTTAAACGTTATCCATGCTTATCGTTAAAAACCCGGCGCCCTTTTTTCCCAGCGCCCCTTTTTAACGTACACTGCAAAGCCTTCTCATATCAAAAGTACGCTATACAAAGTAATGGCTTTCCAAGCAAAGTGATAGTGGGAGGGGGGTTATAAAGCATGCTGGCTGCTGCGGCAAAGTTTGAGAGAGAAGTGCGCCTCCAGTCCATCGGCTATGAGTCCGAAAATTGGGTCCGACTCGTGTACAAGTCAACCCTTAAACTTTTATTTAGTGAGTCAGACCTACATTTCTAGACGTATAGCCGAGTTTATACGGTAAATGCTGGGAGGATGTGGGTGAGTTGAAAATTGGATTGTTTAGGTTTAATCTGAACTAGAGGTCCAACACTTGGTGGCAAAATGTATCAGATGGTGGACAAAGCCGTGAGGACTTCCCGTGAATGCTATGGCTGCGTTTAGAAGCAGCAAAGGTCACAATGGTATCCCGAGCTGATCTCTTCATCTAGCTAAGCCACCTGTATTATGTGTCATAGCAGAAGACGAGTTAACCTATGTTCTAATGTGAAATGGGCTCATTATGCACATTCCTGCACACACCCTGTTACATGCTCACTGTCACAAGCACAAGCTTGTATCTGCCGTATTGCCGAAAATCTCCAGGGCATTCCCCAACCGGTTCATCTGACAGGCGTCAATGAACGACCCTCCCCTACAGCACAATGCAGAGTTACTCCATGTACAGGGAAAGCCTTCATCTATTCCCTTCCCAGGCTATGCAATCTCCCTTTGTAATCCTCTTTTGATTAATTTTTTAAATGTTAATAGTGGCACAGGACATTGCTGCAGTCAGCAAAGATAGCTACATGGCATTGATCTGAAAGCTTAAAACTGTTAACACACTTGCATTGGTAAAATGTTTTACAACGTCACTCTGATTAATAAAGTAATATACTTGTGTTGTTGAATTTAGCTGTGTTTTCAGCCCGGTTCACATGTGCGTTTTTTTGCGGAGCCGGACGTACGGATCCGCCATCAGGATCAGGTAAAACTGTCAGGTTTTTACAGCCAGTGTGCTGTAAACCGTCAGTTTTCTATTTGTTCCTATGTAGCTGCAAAACCTTCCATTTCCGTTCCGCTGAGCGAGACGGTCTGGGTCCTGCAGCATTTTTTTGTCCGTTGAGTGGAACGGACCATGGAACCGTACGGCCCGGTTCCGTTGGCAAACGCAGATGTGAACCGAGCCTAAGAGACGGACATGCCACAGTCATGGCTTGTATTAAGAAATGACATCATTAGTACTGATTTACTACAAAGCAGGTCATTTCAGCGCCAGGTGCCGAGCGCCCGAGCTGGCACCGCTATAGCATTAACGTGCGCAATCACCAAACACCTATGTCTTCCTCTGAGTTTTTATGACACAGAGGGGTACAGTATTTAAAGTCACCGGGGATTTGAGTGGCAACAGGCAGAGCAGTCATTCGGCTAACCCTGCACCCAGCTCACTGGTGGCGTACCAATACGTATGCGATTTACTAAGTTGAAAGATTGCAAATTCGGGCCCTGGGCAGCTGCAGCCCCAGGGAGGCACCTGGACATGTAAGAGAGGTTGCTACATATGAAAGAGGAGGCTGCAAATGGGGAACAACACATGAAATGTGAAGCTGATGCCCAAGAGAGCTGTACATGAAAGAGGGGCTGCAGTACATGGATGTTACACATGGAAGAGGGGGCTGCACATGGAATGGGAGGACCGCTGCTGTGCTTAAAGGGGCTCCCCAATATACTTGGCCTAGGGGCAAAATAGGTATAAATCTGGCCTTGGACTATGTGCATTTAATAAGCCACAATCGGCTCCAAAATCTATTCATTGCTACAGTCAACCCATATCACTAGTGTAAAAAAATGTATGTATATGGGGCAAAACAGTGTTGACGAAGACAAGACTCATAATATTTATGTCATACTTTTCACCGTGCAAAATCAAAGGGCTTCAGAGTTGCAGCCATTTAGGGAGCTCTCCATGGGCAATCAGGATCATTAGGGAGCCTTGCCCAAAGACTCCTTACTGTTTTATATACTGGCTTGAGCCAGGATTTGAGCCCTGGTCAAAGGGCCGAGCCCTACATCAAAGGCAAGACCCTTAACCAGTATGCTAATCCTCTTTGACTATGTGTGCATGCACAGTGCATGCAAATTAATAATTAAAAAATTAAAGTGTACCTGAGATGAAAGGAAGTAAAGGATTTTTACTTATCTGGGACCTTGAGTGTAATGTGTAAATGGCAAATATTAGAGAATGATGCAATGTTATAAAAAAAGCTATATAACTGAAAATAAAAATATGAGACCCATTTCTTTGCTACTAATGTTCTACTAATTATCCGTACTACACGTACAATTCATTGTGTCATTTTTCCCTTCAGTGTTACTTTAAGATAACAATTTATGTATTCTATTTTAAATTCTGTCACTTTGTTTTCTTTTTTACAAGCTTTTTATTCTGGTACAGAATATAAAAAAAAGGTAAATAGTTTATTGCTTTTGATTGGGTTTGTCACTAAAAAGAATTCACAAGACATAGCCCTCAACCCTAAAATACCCTTAAAGAGAACCAGAGACAAAGCACCCTCATGTATTTTATCCTAAATATTAGTGGGAACATGACAGTAAACACCTACCCTACTTTTAGTTTCATTCCTCTCTGTCCAATTAGTCTGTTATCAGCTGTGATAAGAATCACGACTGAGCCTTCAGTCTAAGTTTGACCTGGAATCAGATTAGCTAAGTCCGTCTGCTGTGAAGTTATTTCAAGCCCTCCCCCTCCTGGCTCTGCCTTCCTTCATTGTATACACAGCATTACGGAGGGCTGTGATGAGAAGGGAGTCTTTGCTGCTGCCTAGTAATGCCTGCTGATTCCTCCGTGCTGCCGCCGCTGCTGAGTCTGCCGACTGCCCTGCTGATTCCTCCGTGCTGCCGCCGCTGCTGAGTCTGCCGACTGCCCTGCTGATTCCTCCGTGCTGCCGCCACTGCTGAGTCTGCTGACTCTCCTTCCAGCCCAAGTCGGGGGAAATCCAGGTCGGGCTAGTCCGCAGTGGGAGGATGACGTCACCGGTGCTCCTTAGCGTGGCCGCACATGCGCATTAGGTCTCCCAACACTGCACCTGCATCCTCCACACTAGGCTTGTGCGCTGAGCAGCACAGAAGCGCAGCAAGCCTAGGGATTAACATTTAGAACTGCTCATGACCCGGAAGAAGGGTATGAGCCGGCGGCCATCTTTGATTTATCCCGGGGGGAAAATGTAAAAAAAAATGTACTAAGGCACACCAGAGCGGTGAAAATAGTGGTAAAATAATTTCCTTATGAAAAGCTATTGATGTATATATATTTTGTGTGTTCATCTCTGGTTCCCTTTAAATCTATTTTACAACTTATTACTGTTAAAATAATACCACATATCTTTCAGTTGATAGCTAGTTGGGCATCTGGCAGGCATAGTTAGGTTCAGGTGAGAGTTAGGGCACAGTGGGTGATAGTAGAATATTGGTTAAATTCAGGGGCCTAACTACAAATCATGGGGCCCCCCTGCAACACTTTGATGGGGCCCCTTAATGTTCCCAGGCCTTCTTGTGCCTCCCCTTGGTGACCCTCACAGCCTGGGGACCCTTTATATAAGGGTCATAAAAGCGTGGCCATCAGGATCGTCACACCCATAATGCCTAGTACAAACCATACAATTTTCTGTAAGATTTTCTGTTGGAAATTATCTATCTAACCATCAGGGGTGTAACTAGACATCACTTTGCCCCCCTGCAAAACTTTGGATGGGGCCCCTCATCCCCCTCGCTTTCTGCACAGGAAAAGGACCAATGTGTTTTCCCCATGCAGAGAAAAACACTTAGGCCCAGGTCACATTAGCGGTGGCCGTCCGGAATCGCCGTGCTCGGTGCTCGAGACCGCATGCAGAACGGGCGGAACGGACGCACGGCATAGCAATGAAAGCCTATGCGTCCGTTCACATGCGTCCGTTTCGTCCGGACCGGATCCGGACCGGATCCGGACTCTGGCATAAGACCCAACATGCGCTATTTTTTGGTCCGGCTCCTCCGGCAGCCGTATCCGGAGCGGACCCGGACTGCACCATCCGGCCAATACAAAGCTATGAGAACCGGAGAGCGCACAACACACTGGCTAAAAATCCGGATGTTCTACCCCACTTCCTATGCGTATTGAAGCAGCGATTTTGGATGGGGACACATGGGCAAGCATTTTGGAGTGGAGCAGCAGTGACTTTAAACGTGCTGGAGATGTTGGCAGTATGTCGGAGGTGGAGGTGAGTGCTAAACAGCGGAGGGCCTGATTCCACAGGTCCACCTTCTGCTGACCTCCCAGACCCCAACATTTTTATTCTATTTCTACTATCTTTTGCCAAACGGATCCGGATCGCATCCTGATGAACACCTGATGCAACCTGACCGGATCCGGATCCGGTCCGGATCCGGCTAGGTCATCCGGTCCGTTTGGCAGAGAACCGCAAGTGTGAACTGGCCCTTAGACTTAAAGGATATGTCAGGCAATCTATGCTACCCACAGATCTACTTACCCGAGGCTTCCTCCAGCCCCTTGCAGCTGACTAGGCCCTCGTAGCAGCTTTGTTCCCAGTACATACATACACACACAGCTGTATTATTTTAATACATGAGAGCACATGCTATATGGAGAGACAACAATGACATGCTGAACATAACATATAGTCAGTGTTCTCCCCAGGCTCTTTTAGGCGGGTGCTCCACCCGGCTAGATTTAGTGACCACCCGGCTGTCATCGGCTCACATTTTCACCTCCTCCTATGCTGCAAGCAGAGTTGCCCTGCATTTTCATCTCGCCCCACACGGCTACCTTTTCAAGCCACCCGGCTACTATTTCATGCCACCCGGCTGGAAAAAAATTCTGGGGAGAACACTGTATAGTATTCACTGTAACTTTGGCAAAACATTCAGAATGTCACTGATTGATACTCTTATTACGGGATCTTGGACTCAGTATGAGACACAAGCTCTTAACCTCCTTGCCGGTTTTCCCGACCTGAGCTCGGGGTAGAAAAAACAAGCTATTAGCGGTGATCCCGAGCTCAGGTCGGGGTATGCATTGCAGAGCCTTACTTGTGGTTGTGGAGTCCCGCGCGCGATCTCGCTGCACAGCGGGACTCCAGCCTCTCTCCCCGGCAGTGTGGGGTCTTTCCCTGGCCGCCGGGATCCCCCATGTCCCCGCTATTCTTCCGGGGACCCGGCAGCCAGTTGGAGCAGCGCAGCCGTGGTGGTGGCAGCAGAGCGGTGGTGGCAGCGTGATGTCATCGGGGGCGGGGCTAATATTGAAAACGAACTTCTCTATATTAGAGAAATATAGAGAAGTTCGTTTATATGTATATTAGCGCCATCTTGTGGACAAAGAGAAAACTGCAGCACAGGAGCCCAGGAAGGTACATTTTTTTTTATTTTGCTGCAGATCTCACTGCCAGAATGATTTTTTTCAGGTTTTAGGGTCTGAAAGAGTGAAAAAAAAATTGCACCGCTTTTAGACCCTAAAATCTGGAAAGAATCAGACCGCCAAGGAGGTTAATAGGGCACCAACAGTAAGAAATCAATCTCCACTCTGCTGTGTTGTAAAAGTAATTAGAGGCCATAAGGTCATTAGCCTGTGTGTGTGATAAGAATCTAGGAATCCTTTTGCTGAAAAGGGAAAGTCTACAACTTTTTTTCAAAATGTGACTCCTTTGTTTGTAACGTTGTACATGAAGTCATCAGAACTTTGCAGCAGAGGCATCCCTTGCAGGGTCTATTGTTACGCCCCTGCTAACCATCTATCTGCCTAGCAATTAAGCATTGTTCTACTTAGCAGTAGATAACCAGAAGACAATGCACCAGAGATAATGACCAGTCTCTATCAATACTTTACAGAAAATAATCTAATTACAGAAAATCTTACAGAAAATATAACAGAAAAATGCATGGTGTGTACTAGGCATAACATGTGTAGCCACAAAAACACCCAATCTGGAATAGGAGAGAAAGGAAATATTAGTGAGGTCCCACCCACATCTCTGGGGCCCCCTGCAGTTGCAGGTGCTGCTCCCCCCTGGTTATGCCCCTGGTTAAATTACTGAAATTATACTATTGTGGATAATAATAGTGGACAGTCCCATCACTATTATTGGGCAACTCTGGCGCCAAAATTTACTGTTATAGCCGATTTTATTTAGACAAATGGGTACAATATTCTATTTCCAAATAAACCTCCCTAAGTCTGAGACTTTCAAAATGACAATTGTTTGACTAAAGGAACAGGGGGAGAATAGTTATAAGTATAAAAATACAAAATACAAGTTTTATTAGTCACCAAAATACAAAAATATATATGACAATTAAAAATGACCAGAACACACAAGCAGGTAAGCTGCCTCGGGATCAGAGGTAAGACCTAGAATAAATTGGTTGTTAATGGGGATCCCCTATGAAGAGTATATATATATCCAGGTCTCAATATGTAAAAAAATGCACAGTTCATTGTGAGAACTCCTTTCAGGGACATATGAGCAGAAGAACCATTGGAGAAAAAATATAAATCATTAGGTTGTTAGTCCAAGTATCCAGGACCTAAAAGGCAAAAAATTGTCCTCCTTATGAATTCCACAATAGATAGTGTAGGTATATTCCAGATCCAGACAGGACCACCACAAGGTGATCTCTGTATCAACAACTGTGGTTGTAGATATGGTGGAAGAAAGGGAACAGGAGGAACAAGAGGATTCAGTCCGCCAGGATATAATCCTTTTGCAGGTGCTGTCACAGTATTATTTAGGCATGGACATCACAAACTGGAAGGTAGGCTCACCTCACAGCAACTCCTGTCACATCAGAACACAGATTGGAGGTAGCACACAGGCACGTGCACAGGGGGGTGCTCTGGGTGCCCAGGCACCCCTCTTTTTAAAATCATCAAAAAAGGCCCCTCTCGCCGCGCAAAATAAGCCCCGCCCCCGGCCGAGATAAGCTCCGCCCACCCGCGGGAAGCTCCGCCCTGCCTGGGACACTTTTAAGTGAAGAGGCCCAGACAGGAATCCTAGTGTGGCATACTGACCTCTCCCTCCACCTAGGACCCATACTGACCTCTACCTCCCCCAGCACCCACAGTGACCTCTCCCTCCACCTAGGACCCATACTGGCCTCTCCCTCCCCCAGTACCCACAGTGACCTCTCCCTCCCCCTGCACCCACAGTGACTTCTCCCTCCCCCAGCACCCACAGTGACCTCTCCCTCCA
Source organism: Hyperolius riggenbachi (assembly GCF_040937935.1). Taxonomy (NCBI): domain Eukaryota; kingdom Metazoa; phylum Chordata; class Amphibia; order Anura; family Hyperoliidae; genus Hyperolius; species Hyperolius riggenbachi. The sequence goes on along the minus strand of NC_090657.1, from coordinate 32,430,179 downwards.
CCTAGCACCCACAGTGACCTCTCTCTTACCCAGCACCCACAGTGACCTCTTCCTCCATCTAGCACCCACAGTGACCTCTCCCTCCACCTAGCACCCACAGTGACCTCTCCCTCCCCCAGCACCCACAGTGACCTCTCCCTCCACCTAGCACCCACAGTGACCTCTCCCTCCACCTAGCACCCACAGTGACCTCTCTCTTACCCAGCACCCACAGTGACCTCTTCCTCCATCTAGCACCCACAGCGACCTCTCCCTCCACCTAGCACCCACAGTGACCTCTCCCTCCCCAGCTCTAGCAGTGATCCTGCCTACCCCAGAACCCACACTGACCTATCCCTCCCCCAGCACCCACAGTGATTTTTCCCTCCCCCAGTGGCTACCCTCCTGTCCCCTTCAGCACCCACAGGGACCTCCCATCCCAAAAGCAGCACCTACAGTGACCTCTCCCATTGCCAGCGCCCACAGTGGCTTCTCCCAACACCCAGCATCCACTCCCTCCTCCAGTAACCACACTGACTTCTCCCAGCACCCACAGTGGCCTACCCTTCCCCCAGCACCCACACTGACCTCTACCTCCCTTAGCAGCAACTATGCCATTCATAGCAGCACCCATAGTGACCTCCCACCCCCTGCACCCACAGCAATCCCACCAATATTCAGCACCCACATTACACTCAACCAGTAACCCCCACTATAGTACTTGCACCAAGCACCCTGCACCCAATACTCACATCTGGCCTCAATATGGCACTTAGTACTTGCATCTAACAGCCACATGACACCCAATACCTGCACCCCTTCACCCTATAGCTGGCACCCAGTACTCACACCTACATGGCACAGTACTTGCACCCAGCTCTGACATGTCACCCACTACACCTGCACACAGCCTCCACATGGCACCCACTTACATAACCAGTACTAGCACCCGATGTACCTGCACTCAGAACCCACGTGACACACAACAACCACCCAGAGCTAGCACCCAGTGCAGGCATGGCACCAAGTATTTGCACCTATGTGATACCCAGTACTTGCACCGAACACACACATGTTTCATATGCAGTAGTTCCAGTTGCACTAAGCCTCCACTTGGTGCCCAGCACCCACACCAAGCTCTCACATATGACATCCAGTACTTGCACCCAGAACTCAAAAGGGACTGAGTACCTGCAATCAACACCTACATGATGGTTGATACACACCCATACTGCCAGAATCCACATGACACCCTGTGCCAGCACCCAGAACCCACATGGCACCCAGCATCTGCCTTTAGCACCCACATAACAACAAATATCCCACTAGCCAGCACCCATCACCCATATGTCACCATGTACTCACTCCCAGTACCCACTTAGCACTCAGTATTTGCACCTAAGACCCACATACCCCCATAATCAACACCCACATGGCACAGTACTCATGCGTCACCAAGTTCCAAAGTCATTATATGCACCTAGTACCGTCCATGGCCAGCACCCAAATAGCACCCACCCAGTACCCATCCTTGGTCCGAACCCATATGAGACTCAGTACTCTCCAATGGCACACATCCAGACCATACATGGCACTCCCTACTCACTCATGTCCAACACTTACATGGCTCCCTGTACCAATTAGCACTCACATGGCACCCACTTTTGTTTATCACCATCTGCTGCTTATTCAGCACCCAATACTGCATAGCACCCACTGCAAATAAACACCCAATACAAACTGGACCTTGGTACCCAAAGCAGCTTGACACAGACTTTACTTTGGCATCTCGGCACCCACTGCAACTTACCACAAAGTGAACCTTTGCGTCTTACCATCCACTGCATCTGAGCACCCACTGCACCTTGGCACTTACTGCAGTTTTGCATCTACTAATGCTTAGCAACCACTGCATATTGGTAACCACTTCTTTGCCTGAAAAGAGGCTTGGGTGCTGACCAAGAGGGACAGAGGTCCCAGTAATGAAAGGTGAGTCTGTGCCTCTACAGTGGGCTCCACTGTGCACACTCTAACCCACTAACAGTGGGCACCTATCACTGCTGATTTGAGGGTGGTAGCACCAAAAGAGTTGGAAGGAGACACACAGTCTGCCTGATACTGCTATAAAGGTGTGTGTGTGTGTGTGTGTTGGGGGGGGGGATAAGACTGCCTTATGCTTTATGGAGAGGGGGTATTACATACACAATTTAGTACGATTTATCGATTTCAAATTCGAGCACCACACCCTTGAGTATCCTCTGCATGGCCCTGCCCCTTCCTGCAGCACCCACACTGACCTCTACTTTTCCCACCAGCCACCCCTTCCCCTCATAGCTGGCACCCAGTACTCACACTCACATGACACCAAGTATCTGCACCCAGGCCTAAAATTGCACCCAGTACTCACACCTGCACACAGCTTCCACATGGCACCCACTATCTGCACCAAGTATCCACTTAACCCGTAACCGTACCCAAAGTACCTGCATTCAAAACTCATGTGATGCCCAAAGCCCACTCATAGCCAGCACCTAGTACAGGCATGGCACCAAGTATTCGCACCCATGTCACACCCGGTACCTGCATCCAGCACCCATGCACCCAGATCTTACATAGCACTAAGTTCTTGCAATCAACACCCGCATGACACTCGATACCCAACCATAGCCAGAACCCACATGACACTCGGTACTTACACCCAGAACCCACATGGCACCCATCATCTGCATTCAGCAGCATCACAATCAATACCTTTCCCCCCCCCCCCCCCCAGCCAGAAACGAGGAGGGGGGGCATGCGGGGGAAGGCATTGCCAGGCCCCTTTTTTAAATTTTAGCACCCCCCACTTAAGGACCCTCTGCACGGCCCTGGTAGCACAGTACTGCTGTGAGGAAGGAACAGTTAGAAAGAGGCCACATTTGTGTTTGCAGAAAACACTTGTGGTTTCCCGTGGACAATTCTTTGCATACTTTGCACGTTTTCACACGCGCATCCTCCACCACACCATAGTCTGCTGACACCTGCTAGCAGTCAATGGAGTCATATGCGCATTGTGATTTCATGCGGTGGGGTATCAGTTTCTGTTACAAAATGAACTAGCATGCGTGTCGCCGTTAAAAAAGCATTATGTGAGAGTTTGCATTGCGCGAAATTGCACATGCATTTCAACAAAGCCTTACTATTTACCTAACATTGTTACTTGTTTTTATAAATTGTTACTGGCTGTAACAGTCATCATTAAAGAGACTCTAAAGCGAATATAAATTGTTCTTTTTACCTGCTAGTTAGTTTAAGGAGTATGAAGGGAGGAGAAACGCTGCATTCCAGCTGCAAAACAAGGGATTTATACCCCCCCCCAAAAAAAAATCCCGAGGCAAATATTCACGACTTTCAAAGTCGTGGATTTTCCTGCTCGGAGAGGCAGAGCTTAGCGCTGTAGCTCTGCCTCTAAAGAACTCAATCCCCGTGCGGATCTCCACCTCTCCCCGCCCCTCTCAGTGAAAGAAGATTGAGAGGGGTGGGGAGAGTCGGCGATCAGCAGAGAATGACTTCAGTAGAGGCAGAGCTACAGCGCTAAGCTCTGCCTCTTTCAGATAGCGCTGCCTGCATTTTACCCCGGGGATTTGGGGAGTATAAAGCCCTCATTTTGCCGCTGGAATGCAGCATTTCACCTCTCCTCAAACTCCTTAAGCTAACTAGCAGGTGAAAAGAACAATTTATATTCGCTTCAGACTTCCTTTAACCTCCTTGCCATTCCAATTATGTCGGCAAGAGGGCGGCGCAGCACTTTTAATTTTTTTTTTTTTCAAATCATGTAGCTAGCCTAGCGCTAGCTGAGCAGCGGCATCCCCCCACCTCCTCCGATCGCCTCCGGCGATCTGCGCAAGCAGGAAATCCCGTTCAGAATGGGATTTCCTGCTTGGCTTTCCCTATCGCCATGGCGACGATCGCGATGACGTCACCGGCGTCATCGGGAATCCTGATCCACCCCTCAGCGCTGCCTGGCACTGATTGGCCAGGCTGCGCAAGGGTCTAGGGGGGGGGCGGCGCAGCACGGTGGGTAGCGGCGAATCGGCGGGTAGCGGCGGCGATCGTGTACTACACACAGCTAGCAAAGTGCTAGCTGCGTGTAGAAAAAAAAATTGTGAAAATCAGAGCAATCCTCCTGTGCAGGTTACCCCGAGCTCAGCTCAGGATAACCAGCAAGGAGGTTAAAGTATAGGAAAAGTACACATGTGAAGATGGATCAGGGAGCAGCGGCTACCAGCAATTGTGCCCAGATCCATCTTCACTACCGCAGTAACAACGGTGCAAACAATGGTCTAAACGATTGTTTAAACAATCACAGTAAAATTATCACAGTGGGCAATGGGGAACTGAGCGATAAGTCCTCAGTGATCTGTCATGATGGGCAAGATCGCCGCACATCACTAAACATAGTTTAACTGATTTTCTTTAAAAAAAAATGTTACACGATATCACAAAAACAATCATTCGTCTCTAAAAAAATCCCCTTTCGCACAAAAGTCACAGCAAAAATTGTGTCGTGGGCACACCGATTGTTTCAAGGATCCGGTGATCCCTTGCACAAATTATTGCTGCCGGGAGAGGGAGGGGGGATGAGCATTGGGGGCTCTTTTTTAACTTTTAGCATATTTCTTTACTATTTTTAATCAATGACCAATCACTGTTGCAGTAGGGGGGGTCACGTGCATGAACGTTGCAGGAAGCTATGTACTTCCTGTATGCATTTTCTGAGAATGAACGCTGTTACTAGCTGTAACGGCAATCATTCTCACTAAGCAGGCACAGATTGGCTCAGGGGACATGTGTCCCCTTCCACCAGTCCTTCCTGCTTCGGAGGGCCATCGGGAATGCACACATGCTGGCTTAAAGAGTGGCTATAACGTTCATTCCATGCGGCTTAAAGAGTATTTCCAGTGAAACAGACAGAACCTGTTATAACAGGCTCTGTCTGCCAGTCAATGATAGATAAGGAATGGCTGTGAGGTTGTCTTGAAGTCTTCATGATGGGAGAGGCGTTCCGCCCCCCTCCTCAGCAGTGTGGTGGTGGCTATTTTTCAGAAGGCTGCTGAAGGCATTTACAGAGTTCCTTTCACCCTCTTCCCTGTCTTCAAATCTCTTATATTTAGGCTGGTGTTTCCAGAATGTTTTAAACGCATCTGAACTGACAATTTTAGTTTGCTCATACTTAAATGCATTTATCGTAAACTGGCATAACTGGCTGCATGCAAGCTATTTGTGGACATAATGTGCATTTTTACTGACAAATACAACCCACCAGAACACACCTGGTAAAGAAGGATGACTTCTGTACATGGAGCTTCTTCTTCTAGCCCCTGTAATCTTTGAGGTCCATCCGTTTCTTTGGTGTCACCTTCATTGTGCTACTGTGGCCCTCAGAAAATCTCTGAACCATCTGGATCATGGCTACAGCACCTCCTCGACTGCTGTGCATGTGTGGTTGGCAAAAGAAATGTACCACATATGCACAGAATTTTTCTGGCAATGAAAATATGGTCAAGGAATGATACAGATCATTTTCTGCAACTTGACAAAGGCCTATGATAGGCCGAAACAGCAGTCTGTCGTTGCTTGTGATGTTTCATTAAAGTACTTGAGCTATAATACACGTCAGCGGTGCCGGTCCTTTGTTGGATTCTACCATTACGACCCCTTGGTACTGGGGTGGGACCTGGGCACGCATTTATTGTTGGATTTTATCGGTGCTCCTGTATCCATTTTTGTCCATACATTATTACTTCAATTATGTATAAGGAGGTGATCTTTCCACAGATCCTCATTTAAAGTTGTAGCATGTTATAGATAGAGATGGCCCGAACTTCCGGGGGTTCGCGATCGCGGAAAGCCGCAAACTTTACCGGAAGTTCGATTCGCCCCCATAGTGCACCATTAGGGTCAACTTTGACCCTCTACATCACAGTCAGCAGGCACATTGTAGCCAATCATGCTACACTCTCTCCTGAGGCCACCCCCCCCCCCCCCCCCCCTTGTAAAAGGCAGGCAGCGCCAGCCATTTTACTCACTCGTTTGCCTGCAGTAAATAGAGAAGGGATAGGTGCTGCAGACTCTCAGGGAAAGATTAGTTAGGCTCTTGTAAGCTTCTTAGCTTGCTCCTGGATGATTGTTATTGCTAAAATAGCACTCCACACCAGCTCTTTTGAGAGCTAATCTTGTTCTTGTGATCTATTTTTTTTCTGTGTGTCCCACTGACACTTGTGTTGCATAGACAGCCTTGGAAATTCATATTGTGTGTGCCACTGCCAGGCCCAGCACACTCAGTGACTCCTACCTGTGTGTGTGTGACAGATGCACATTGTAATACCCACTGCATATATCTACCTGTTGTTCACTGTGCACCCACCCACCTACGTGAGTGCACGCAGTGTCACTTTGCCTGTCCGGTACCTGTCTGTGTGTGACAGGTGCACATTGTAATACCCATCACTGCATATACCTACCTACCTACCTTTTGTTCACTGTGCACCCACCTACCTATGTGAGTTGAGCGCACGCAGTATCACTGTGCCTGTCCGTTACCTGTCTGTGTGTGACAGGTGCACATTGTAATACCCATTACTGCATATACAGTACCTACCTGTTGTGTTCAGTGCACCCACCTACCTACTTGAGTGCACGCAGTGTGATATACCACTCCGTGCATACCTGTTGACTGCACCTGTGTGACTGCACATTGTATTAGTCAAGTCAGTGCATACCTTTCACTTAATCCCCCCCAATATGGACAAAACAAAAGGCAGAAGCAGGCCACCTGGCAGGTCTGTTCGAGGTCGCGCTGTCGTGATTTCGTGTGGCCCTCGACCAAAGTACAGTGTTCAGAAGAAGGGATGTGCCATCAACCCCCAATATTGTCAGGACGTAGTTGACTATTTAATACAGAACACCTCATCTTTCTCAGCTTCCGCATGGAAGCGTGACATATCTTCCTCTTCCTGCTCTGATTCTGGCACCCCACTTTACATGCAGTTGGCCACCACCACCAAAGTGCCATCACCCTAGGGCTCAGCGGTGTGGAATTTTTTTTTGTGTGTCTGCCTCAGATGAGAGCAATGCCATCTGTACTCTCTGCCACCGAAAATTGAGCCATGGAAAGACCAAGACCCACGTAGGGACAACTACCTTAAGAAGGCACATGATTACAAAGCACAAACTGCAATGGGATGACCACCTGAGGAAAAGCAGCACACAAAAGCAAAGCCACACACCGCAGTGGAAGATAACAGGCTGCAATTTTTTCTCAAAAAAGGCGATACCTAAACTGTACCATGCTGTTGAAAGGCAGAGGCGCCTCTAGAGACCAGCTGATAAGCTAATTGCCTAGAGCGGCAGATTTATCTAGGAGCGCTTTGAGGGGAAATAAATGTTTATTTTTCCTGTCCTTAGAGACTGAAAACTAAGGGAATGGAGAGAAAAAGTTCTAATGAAAGCCTCTGCTTGCTCAGCCTCAAATAAGGAATCTACAAACCTTTTGTCTACAACTTTTTGTATGACATTCCCTAATATAAGTGTTATCTAGGGATCTGGAGTGTGTCTGTGTGACCCCTGTCCCGTGAAAATGGTGTCTTTGTGTGCATTCCAGAATGGACTGGCCAGGGAAGAAAGGAGGGAGATTTTCCCCCAGGCTGCTGGTACAGTGTATAAGGCAATGTGAAGCACTAGGCTGGTTGAGGGAAATAAAAGTACAATTTGATGGCAGGCTGGTAAATGTACACAGCATGATGCAGAAGAGAGGCTTGCCTCCTACAGTGTCCATAGAAAAAAAAAACTCTGCTCTCTCACCATTGGAAAGACCGCATGTGGTCAGCTAGATAAGGTATTGCACAGGTTGAAAAGATTTAGACAGTCCCTAGACTCCATGTGGACTGCTGCAGTCTTGTGTGAGAGATTGGCAGGGCAGGAGTCACATTACAGGCAAGTTGCCTCTGTGTTATGTGGCTGCAACAGATAAGCTCCATCTCAGGCTATTCTCAGTCTCTCTCCACTCCTCCTCTCTTTCATTCACCTTTGTTTCCCTTCCCCTAGTGCTGGCTGTCTTCTTGTCTTAAAGGAAAGCTAAATAAAAGTGCTTTTCCTCCTCTCTCTGGATAGTGTAATTCTTAAAGCAGTATTGCCACCATAAAAATCAAATTTCAACAGCAACTGACCTGGGTGTATTAAGTGATAAAGATGCTAATCCTACATTCCAAACTTTCCAACCTTTTTCTGCTGTTATGGTGTGCGATTATCACATACATTAGGAGCACTGGCCCTTTAATAGCCATTGCTATTCAGTTGCATGCTGGGGGTTCTTTTATCTATAATATATTCCTCCTCTTCCATTTATTTCCATGCCTAGCTGCCTATGTGAAACACCTCTACTCACTTGTGTTTACAAGCAAGGCTGAGGTGACTCCGCGATTGGAGGATAAGACAGTGTAGTTCCTAGTATACACCTCAGTGGGAGTGTCTGAAGACTCTGGGAGGAAGGCAACTAATGAATACACAATGAGCAAGAGAAGGGAGGGGGAAAACAAGAGTCAGGGAGGATATGATGTCAGCATTAGCTTAGCAAAATGGCCACTGCCTAGAATAGGATTTTCTGCTTTTCCTTTGTAAAATTCACAGGAATCATTACGTGGATAGCACAATACATCTGTTATGCAAGTAGAAGTAGTATTTATCTACGTTTATATGTGTTTTTTATTTCTAGGTTAGCATGGGTGTCACTTGTTCCTTAAGGGCTCTGCCTCTGGCACAGGCAACCTGGGTTCAAATCTCTGCTTCTTCCTACTCAGTAAGCCAGTACCTATTCAGTAGTAGACCTTGGGCAAGACTCCCTAACACTGCTACGGCCTACTGAACAAGTCAGCACTTTGAGTCTGCCAGGAGAAAAGTAATTATAAATGTTCCTTGTTACTCTCTACTTTGCCCCCCCCCCCCCTCCCCCAATCTTACCCTTACAATTGAATCACCCATTCTTGTTATCAGTAACCCTAGCCTATAGCTGTCAACACATGCAATCACTTTTACAGACAGATTATTTCAAATTGATTGAATCTGGCGATTATCAACCATCACATCGATCAGAATTTCAATCAGTCCATGGCAAAAATGTATCAAATATTTTTACAATTGGACACAGTGGTATTGTGGCGGTAGATAGGCGGCTCGTAGTATTGCACTGAACCACTACTGTACTACGATTATTTTCTGGTGAAATGCTGCCGCATTGTGAGTATTTTCATGGAGAGGGAGCCGGGGGGCGGACGGGGAGGGACTCTACAGGTTTCCTTGCCTGGAGTGACAAAATGGCCAGAGGCGCCCCTGTTGAAATGCAAGTGGTGACATCTCTGGCACACAGCGTTGGGTCAAGGGTCCATCTGACCACGGATGCCTGGTCTGTAAAGCACGCTCAGGCCTGCCCGAAGACTAAGTCAGTCCCCACACACAGCATCTCTGCCTGCACGCCGTGTGACTGCCTGCCCCAAGACTAAGTCAGTCCCCACACAGCATCTCTGCCTGCAGGCCAGTTGACTGCCATCTCCACCACCATCAACAGGGTCCAGGACTCCAGGCAGATTCGCTGCTAGCAGCGGCCGCTATAATAATTTTTCTGGTGCGTGTACATGCCTGCCTATTTTTTCTGGCTGCACTGCAGCTGCAACAACAACACAAAAGGCATGTAGATGTGCCAATCCCCCTTCGTGATCATTACCTTGCCGTGGTGAAGGGGCTTGCGTATCACAATGAAGCAGTGACCGACGGCTATATCAGCGTGCGAAGAGGCAGTTTGCACGTGATAAGTGGCTTTTCAATGGCGTGCTAACAGTTACGCGCACTACTTAGCAGTGGTGCTCAAATACCCCTTTTTAAAATTCGAGTTTGGTCGAATTCGAATAGTAAATTATTCGAGGTCATTCGAATATTCGAGTCGAATAATTTTTACTATTCGATTCGACCTCGGACTTCGAGCTCACTATTCGAGTCGGTATTCGAGCTAACTATTCGAGCTGACTATTCGAATTGGCCTTAAATAGCTTCCAACACTTGTTTTGAGGGTGAATGATGCAAGAAACCTCTTTTTTTCCAAGTAACAACAGCAAGTGATTATGTGGGGATGTTCCTTTAAAAAAAAATGTGGAAAGAGAAGTTGTGTCCTTAATTTTGTTCAGTAGTGTTACTGTATATACTTGTTCTTCTTCTTCTTTATCTTTCTTCTTCTTCTTCTATATCGTCTTCTTCTTCTTCTTCTTCTTCTTCTTCTTCTTCTTCTTCTTCTTCTTCTTCTTCTTCTTCTTCTTCTTCTTCTTCTTCTTCTTCTTCTTCTTCTTCTTCTTCTTCTTCTTCTTCTTCTTCTTCTTCTTCTTCTTCTTCTTCTTCTTCTTCTTCTTCTTCTTCTTCTTCTTCTTCTTCTCCTTCCTTTTCAATATAGTCTTATTCTTCTTCACGTATTTCTCTTTTCAATTTTTTTTTAAAGAAATGCATCTATTTTTGAGCGTAACAAATAGCTGGTGGGCGCACGCATGTTGGAAGCGCCATTGTATGTGCTCCCTGGCAGTGGAAACACAAAGACAGCAGGAGGTAAATTCAGCAGCAGGAGGAGGAGGATGAGTGTGTGGCAGCAGGCAGTCAATGAGGCAGGCAGCTCGCCGTGACATAATAGCCCTGGTACCTAGCGGTGATACCAGGGCTGTAAATAAACACAACAGGAGGTCCCAGACAGCGGTCGTGCAGCCCACATTGTGTCCAATACACAACTGGGACAACACAGTTTTCAACCCGGGCACCTCAGAAAAATTAAACCTTTTTTTTTTTTTATGGTTTTTTGGTTTTTGGTTTTGCAACCAATATAGCTATTGTTTGACGTAATAGCTGGTGGCAGAGTGGCAGCAGAAGGTAAATCATCTGTGTACCCTGGCAGTGGGAAACACAGACAGACAGCAGCAGCAGGAGGAGGAATGGAGGAGTAGGCGAGCAGCTATTGTTTGACGTAATAGCTGGTGGCAGAGTGGCAGCAGAAGGTAAATCATCTGTGTACCCTGGCAGTGGGAAACACAGACAGACAGCAGCAGCAGCAGCAGGAGGAGGTATGGAGGAGCAGTGTGAGTGTGGCAGCAGGTAGGCAGCGTGACATAATAGCCCTGGTACCTAGCGGTGATACCAGGGCTGTAAATAAACACAACAGGAGGTCCCAGACAGCGGTCGTGCAGCCCACATTGTGTCCAATACACAACTGGGACAACACAGTTTTCAACCCGGGCACCTCAGAAAAATTAAACCTTTTTTTTTTTTTTTATGGTTTTTTGGTTTTTGGTTTTGCAACCAATATAGCTATTGTTTGACGTAATAGCTGGTGGCAGAGTGGCAGCAGAAGGTAAATCATCTGTGTACCCTGGCAGTGGGAAACACAGACAGACAGACAGCAGCAGCAGGAGGAGGAATGGAGGAGTAGGCGAGCAGCTATTGTTTGACGTAATAGCTGGTGGCAGAGTGGCAGCAGAAGGTAAATCATCTGTGTACCCTGGCAGTGGGAAACACAGACAGACAGCAGCAGCAGCAGCAGGAGGAGGTATGGAGGAGCAGTGTGAGTGTGGCAGCAGGTAGGCAGCGTGACATAATAGCCCTGGTACCTAGCGGTGATACCAGGGCTGTAAATAAACACAACAGGAGGTCCCAGACAGCGGTCGTGCAGCCCACATTGTGTCCAATACACAACTGGGACAACACAGTTTTCAACCCGGGCACCTCAGAAAAATTAAACCTTTTTTTTTTTTTATGGTTTTTTGGTTTTTGGTTTTGCAACCAATATAGCTATTGTTTGACGTAATAGCTGGTGGCAGAGTGGCAGCAGAAGGTAAATCATCTGTGTACCCTGGCAGTGGGAAACACAGACAGACAGACAGCAGCAGCAGGAGGAGGAATGGAGGAGTAGGCGAGCAGCTATTGTTTGACGTAATAGCTGGTGGCAGAGTGGCAGCAGAAGGTAAATCATCTGTGTACCCTGGCAGTGGGAAACACAGACAGACAGCAGCAGCAGCAGCAGGAGGAGGTATGGAGGAGCAGTGTGAGTGTGGCAGCAGGTAGGCAGCGTGACATAATAGCCCTGGTACCTAGCGGTGATACCAGGGCTGTAAATAAACACAACAGGAGGTCCCAGACAGCGGTCGTGCAGCCCACATTGTGTCCAATACACAACTGGGACAACACAGTTTTCAACCCGGGCACCTCAGAAAAATTAAACCTTTTTTTTTTTTTATGGTTTTTTGGTTTTTGGTTTTGCAACCAATATAGCTATTGTTTGACGTAATAGCTGGTGGCAGAGTGGCAGCAGAAGGTAAATCATCTGTGTACCCTGGCAGTGGGAAACACAGACAGACAGCAGCAGCAGGAGGAGGAATGGAGGAGTAGGCGAGCAGCTATTGTTTGACGTAATAGCTGGTGGCAGAGTGGCAGCAGAAGGTAAATCATCTGTGTACCCTGGCAGTGGGAAACACAGACAGACAGCAGAAGGGCAGTACACAGCAGCCCACTGTAGGTGTAAAATGTGTGGCTGCAGGCGACGTAATAGTCAAAGTGAACCAGGCTGGCTTAGTGAGCAGGAGCCAGGAGGTGGTAAAGGGTGGTAAGGCACATTAACGATGGTTCCGGCAGCCAGTTCATGTCCCCCTCTCGCCGACAACAGGGGCCAGGAACTCGCCTTCCACCCACGCCTGGTTCATCTTGAGAAACGTCAGTCTGTCCACAGACTTGTGAGACAGACGTGAGCGTTTCTCGGTGACCACGCCATCAGCTGCACTGAAGCAGCGCTCGGACAGCACGCTGGAAGGGGGGCAGGACAGCACTTCCAGGGCGTACTGCGCCAGCTCGCTCCAGATCTCCATGCGCTTGACCCAATACTCCATGGGATCAACAGGGGCATCGCTGTCAAGCCCGCTGTACGACCCCATGTAGTCAGCCACCATGCGGGTCAGGCGCTGGCTGTGACCGGAGGAGGATGCTGCTGCATGCATCTCCTCTCTAGTCACTGCTGCCGGAGCCTCTACAGTCCTGTAGAGCTCGTGGCTGAGAGACAGCAGGTCTGTGGGGCGCTTGCTGCTGCTGGATGCAGGCACCTGCTGCTGCCTCTGTGCTGGCTGCTGGACAGTGGGGGTGGAAGGCTGGGGGAAGGCTTCCTCCAAGCGCTCAACAAGGGCCTGCTGCAAGCTCCTTATTTGTTGCGCTGGGTCTCCTCCTGCAGGCGGCAGGAACTGGCTCAACTTCCCCTTGAGGCGTGGGTCCAACATCATGCTGATCCAGATGTCCTCCCTCTGCTTCATCTGGATCACCCTGGGGTCCCTGCGCAGGCACGTCAGCATGTGCGCTGCCATTGGGAAGAGGCGGGCCACGTCTGCTGGCACATCGACGTCAGTGCTGTCCTCATCCTCCTCCTCTGCTGCCTCATCCTCTCTCCACCCCCGCACCAACTCAGCTGCGCTGTGCTGATCCCCCTCATCAGCAGCCAGGTCAGGGACCTCCACCAAGTCCTCCTCCTCCTCCCCCTCAGAGGTGGACTGCGCAGCTGGTTGCCGCTCCTGCTGGTCCAAGGCTGCCGCTCCCTGTTCCAGCAAAGCATCGAGGGCCCTGTTCAGCAGAGAAACCAGGGGCACCCACTCGCAGACCATAGCATGGTCCCTGCTCACCATGTTTGTGGCCTGCAGGAAGGGAGCCAGCACTAAGCACACCTGCTGCATGTGCCTCCAGTCATCATCGGGGACGATGGACGGGAAGTTGCTGGTCTTGTCCCTTCTCAGAGCTGCGGAAACAGTGGCCAGGGCAAGGTACTGTTTGACAGCGTGCCTCTGTTCAACCAGACGCTCCAACATCGCCAGGGTGGAGTTCCAGCGAGTCGGAACGTCAAGGATCAGCCGATGGCGTGGCAGATCCAGCTCCTTTTGCACGTCTTCCAGGCTCGCACAGGCTGCAGCCGAGCGCCGGAAGTGACGCACAACATTCCTTGCCGTTTCCAGCAGTTCGCCCATCCCCTGGTAGGTGCGCAGGAACTTCTGCACCACCAGGTTCAGCACGTGGGCAAGACAGGGGATGTGGGTCAGGTTTCCCCTGTGTATTGCGGCAACCAGATTGGCCCCATTGTCGGCCACCACCTCTCCGACTCTGAGGCCTCTGGGGGTCAGCCAAATCCTCTCCTGCTCCTGGAGTTTGGCCAACACATGGGTTGCCGTCAGCTTGGTCTTCCCAAGGCTGACCAAGTGCAGCAGCGCTTGGCAGTGGCGGGCCTTCACGCTGCTGCTGAGGCGGGGGGTTTGGCCAGGTGTGCCGGAGGATGGCAGAGGATCGGAGGAACCTGCTGCAGTTCCCCTGAGCCTGCGGGGTGGCACCACCCACTGTGTTGCTGCTGCTGCTGTGCCCGCTGCTGCTCTCCCATCCTCACCCCCTTCCACCAAGCTGACCCAGTGGACAGTGAAGGACAGGTAGCGGCCTGTCCCGAAGCGGCTGCTCCAGGAGTCCATGGTGACGTGGACCCTTTCACCAACCGCGTGCTCCAGCCCTCGCTCCACATTGGCCATCACAAAGCGGTGCAGTGCAGGAATGGCCTTGCGGGAGAAAAAGTGTCTGCTGGGGAGCTGCCAGTCTGGGGCTGCGCAAGCAAGCAGCGCACGAATGTCGCTCCCCTCCTGCACGAGCGTGTACGGCAGGAGTTGGGAGCACATGGCCCGTGCCAGCAAGCCGTTCAGCTGCCGCACGCGACGGCTGCTGGGAGGCAGAGCCCTAACCACCCCCTGGAAGGACTCGCTCAAAAGGCTCTGGCGTGGCCTTTTGATGACACGGGAATCAGCAGACACAGCGGAGGAGGCCACTGAGGACTGGCTGCCAGAACAGGCCTCAGTGTCGGCGGCAGGAGTTGCAGAGGGGGGAGGAGCAGTGCGTTTCCGCACTCCTGCTGGTGCTGCTGGAGGAGCAGGAGGGCGGGTGGCTGCTGTTGCTGCTGCTGAAGGCTGTGCAGTGATGGGTGTGGTGCCACTGCCAGCACCAGATGCCTTCAGCCTCTGGAACTCCTCATGCTGGTGGAAATGTTTAGCCGCAAGGTGGTTGATGAGCGAGCTGGTGCAGAACTTTAAGGGGTCTGCACCTCTGCTCAACTTCCGCTGACAGTGGTTGCAAGTGGCGTACTTGCTGTACACAGTGGGCATGGTGAAATATCGCCAGATTGGTGACTTAAACATCCCCCTACGGCATGGAAGCGCTGCTGCCTGTCTCCCTGTGGTGGTTGGGGGGGGGGCTTGGGTGCGGCTGGTGGTGGTACTGGCTGATGCTGCTGCTGCTGAGCCTGAGACACCAGCAGGGTGTGGGACGCTGCCAATGCTTGCAATGATGCGCCTCCTTGCAAGGCCCACAAGCGCATCCTCCTCCTCCTCCTCAGAGCTGCTGAGGACGACATCCCCTGGAGGTGGTGGCACCCAGTCTCTGTCTGTCACCGGGTCATCATCATCCTCCCCCTCCTGAAACATGTCCTGCTGGGATGAGGACCCCCCAAACTCCTCTCCTGATGCATGGATGGGCTGCTTGACTGTCGCCACAGTCTTGCTGTCCAATCCCTCATCCCCCAAAGTGCCCATCAGCATCTCCTCCTCAAGATCGCCAACAACAGCAGACAATTTACTCATGATGCCTGGGGTCAAAAGACTGCTGAATGACAGGTCGGCGAGTGACGGTGAACTGGCCTCCTCCCCAGACCCTGCTGGGCGGCTGCTGCGAACAGGGGTGGTGGTGGTGGTGAGGGTGGAGGCCTCGGATGCAGAGCTGATGGCGGGCTGCTCATCCTCCGTCATGAGTTGCACCACAGTGTCTGCATCCTTTTCCTCAATGGGACGTTTCCGACCCGGCTGGAGGAAAATGGGAGCAGGTGCTACACGCTGCTGCTGCTGTGTCTCTGCAGCGTGAGTTGCAGATGCTCCTGCTGGGCGGCGCCCAAGGCGTCCACGGCCAGTGGCTATGGGAGGAATGTTAGCCACTGACGCTGCTGCTGCTGCTGCGGAACTGTGCATGGTGGCGCGCCCGCGGCCGCGGCTTGCCACAATGCTGCTCCCTCTCCTCCTGATTCCCTTGCTGCCCTTCCCCTTGCCCAAACCGCGCTGGCTGCCACTTCCAGACATCTTCAATGTTTTGGGCGTATAGACAAAAGTTTTTTAAAAGGGCGGGTGAAAAGTGGGGTACTTTAATGGAGTGGGTTGGTTGGTGAGGTGACTGAGTGAGTGTCCCCTAGTACAGTAAGTAAGTAGTAACAGTCAGGAAGTACAACTAGCAGTTACAATAATCAGTAGTAATCACAAGTAAATTTAGTGTGTGTACACTCAGACAGTGAGTGCCCGCACGCAGGAGCTAGTAGCCTATGAACACAGTGACTGAGTGTCCTAGACTCCTAGTACAGTAAGAGTAAGTAGTAACAGTAAGTAGAACTAACTAATTACAATAATCAATCAGCGATCAGAAGGAAATGGAGTGTGGGTGGTGTGTGTACACTCAGACAGTGAGTGCCCGCACGCAGGAGCTAGTAGCCTATGAACACAGTGACTGAGTGTCCTAGACTCCTAGTACAGTAAGAGTAAGTAGTAACAGTAAGTAGAACTAACTAATTACAATAATCAATCAGCGATCAGAAGGAAATGGAGTGTGGGTGGTGTGTGTACACTCAGACAGTGAGTGACCGCACGCAGGAGCTAGTAGCCTATGAACACACAGTGACTGAGTGTCCTAGACTCCTAGTACAGTAAGAGTAAGTAGTAACAGTAAGTAGAACTAACTAATTACAATAATCAATCAGCGATCAGAAGGAAATGGAGTGTGGGTGGTGTGTGTACACTCAGACAGTGAGTGCCCGCACGCAGGAGCTAGTAGCCTATGAACACAGTGACTGAGTGTCCTAGACTCCTAGTACAGTAAGAGTAAGTAGTAACAGTAAGTAGAACTAACTAATTACAATAATCAATCAGCGATCAGAAGGAAATGGAGTGTGGGTGGTGTGTGTACACTCAGACAGTGAGTGACCGCACGCAGGAGCTAGTAGCCTATGAACACACAGTGACTGAGTGTCCTAGACTCCTAGTACAGTAAGAGTAAGTAGTAACAGTAAGTAGAACTAACTAATTACAATAATCAATCAGCGATCAGAAGGAAATGGAGTGTGGGTGGTGTGTGTACACTCAGACAGTGAGTGCCCGCACGCAGGAGCTAGTAGCCTATGAACACAGTGACTGAGTGTCCTAGACTCCTAGTACAGTAAGAGTAAGTAGTAACAGTAAGTAGAACTAACTAATTACAATAATCAATCAGCGATCAGAAGGAAATGGAGTGTGGGTGGTGTGTGTACACTCAGACAGTGAGTGACCGCACGCAGGAGCTAGTAGCCTATGAACACACAGTGACTGAGTGTCCTAGACTCCTAGTACAGTAAGAGTAAGTAGTAACAGTAAGTAGAACTAACTAATTACAATAATCAATCAGCGATCAGAAGGAAATGGAGTGTGGGTGGTGTGTGTACACTCAGACAGTGAGTGACCGCACGCAGGAGCTAGTAGCCTATGAACACACAGTGACTGAGTGTCCTAGACTCCTAGTACAGTAAGAGTAAGTAGTAACAGTAAGTAGAACTAACTAATTACAATAATCAATCAGCGATCAGAAGGAAATGGAGTGTGGGTGGTGTGTGTACACTCAGACAGTGAGTGCCCGCACGCAGGAGCTAGTAGCCTATGAACACAGTGACTGAGTGTCCTAGACTCCTAGTACAGTAAGAGTAAGTAGTAACAGTAAGTAGAACTAACTAATTACAATAATCAATCAGCGATCAGAAGGAAATGGAGTGTGGGTGGTGTGTGTACACTCAGACAGTGAGTGCCCGCACGCAGGAGCTAGTAGCCTATGAACACAGTGACTGAGTGTCCTAGACTCCTAGTACAGTAAGAGTAAGTAGTAACAGTAAGTAGAACTAACTAATTACAATAATCAATCAGCGATCAGAAGGAAATGGAGTGTGGGTGGTGTGTGTACACTCAGTGAGTGACCGCACGCAGGAGCTAGTAGCCTATGAACACACAGTGACTGAGTGTCCTAGACTCCTAGTACAGTAAGAGTAAGTAGTAACAGTAAGTAGAACTAACTAATTACAATAATCAATCAGCGATCAGAAGGAAATGGAGTGTGGGTGGTGTGTGTACACTCAGACAGTGAGTGACCGCACGCAGGAGCTAGTAGCCTATGAACACACAGTGACTGAGTGTCCTAGACTCCTAGTACAGTAAGAGTAAGTAGTAACAGTAAGTAGAACTAACTAATTACAATAATCAATCAGCGATCAGAAGGAAATGGAGTGTGGGTGGTGTGTGTACACTCAGACAGTGAGTGACCGCACGCAGGAGCTAGTAGCCTATGAACACAGTGACTGTCTGACTGAGTGTCCTAGACTCCTAGTACAGTAAGAGTAAGTAGTAACAGTAAGTACAACTAACTAACAATAATCTATCAGTAATCAGAAGGAAATAGAGTGTGTGTACACACAGACAGTGAGTGAGTGCACACACGCAGGAGCTAGCTAGTAGCCTATAAACAGTGACAGTCAGTGAGTGTCCTACTCCTAGTACAGTATAACTACAATACTATTAGTAAAGGACAGCAGAAATACTGGTATAGATGAGAGAAATAAACAGAGGACAGCTGCCCACAGAGGCAAGGCCCCCCTGAGGCCTAAACCTGTAAGCTTGCAGCAGCTGCCTGTCTCTAATGTAACACACAAGCTACTAACTAAAATACAATGTCTATCTAACTAACAACAATATAGGTGTATATGGCAGGTGTAGGTGAGCAAAAACGCTAGGTAAATGATCACAATAGAGCACTTGCTAAGCCAAAGCACAAAGGAGCAACTCTCTCTCTGTACAAGTCTCAGGCAAGCATGGAGAAACGGAACATGGCGGCCGCTATTTATAGGGTAGGGGCTGGCCAGGGTCCCCCTCTGTGATTGGCTGCCGTCAGAGGGCCTGGGAGCCCTCTGATTGGCTCTAAGGACATCAATCTGGGCTATGACGCTATTCGAGCTCGGTACCGAGCTCGAATAGCGCCGTTTGCTCGAATAGCTCGAATAGTGAATGGGCTATTCGAGTGTACTCGGATAGCCCATTCGAATAGCTACAGCTATTCGGAGCTCGAATACCGAGCTCGGATAGCTGAAAAAGAGCTCGAATATTCGAGCTACTCGAATATTCGAGCTCTGCTGAGCACCACTGCTACTTAGCGTGCAAAATCAGCTGCTTTGTGTGCAAAGTATGCTTATCACACTACTTAGTACGCGTAGCAGCTGATTTTGCTAAACTTTATGCGTGCAAACTCTTACAAGCACATAAGCGCGCGAAGAGGCAGTTTGCACGTGATAAGTGACTTTTCACTGGTGTGCTAACAGTTAGCACGCTTTTGTGAATCAAGCCCTTGATGTTTCAGCCACTGATGAAGGAAAACAGTGAAGCGCTGATATCTGATGATCAGTGGAAAAATGCTGACATCATGTGGTACGTTAGATGTACTGCATCAAATGTCTTTCCTTGCCTTGTGACTGCTTTTGTATAATCCACTTAGGCCTGGAACCCACTACAAATCACTATCGCTAATCGCAAATGCTGCCGTTTTCTATGAGCGGTTTGTAAGCGATTTCATGAGCGATTGCGGTAGGGCTTTTAAAAAGTGTCAGCCTTTTTGCCAGCGATTGTGTAGCGTTTAGTGATTAGCGTTTTTTAATTCTGATTGGTCCTTTCAATTAATTGTAATTTTTTTACAGTGTGCAGTAATGTCAAAACGCTAGCAAAATCGCTCTGTGCAGGTTTTGATGAACGGTTATGCCAGCGTTTATATACTTTACATTGCCGAAACGCTAGCGCTAATCGCTAAAAATGCTGCATGTACTGCTTTTGCAGATTTGGTAATCATAATTGCTCCAGTGGAATTTGGCCCATCCATTAACATCAGCTGAGTGTTTAGGGAAATCGCTAGCGGTTTAAATCGCTCCCTAAATGCTCACAAAATCGCTCTAGTGGTTTCCAGCCCTTATTGTGGTCAGACAACCAATGGGATTCATTGTTTTTGCAGCTGAAGCAAGTGTTACCTAAGAAGTGATTCATGTGATAATCTTCAGAAAAGCGTAGGACTTTTTTGTTCTCTAGTTTAAAAAAAAAAAAAATCACACCACTTTTATATTTTTATTTTAATGAGCAATAAGTGCGATAAGTGCTTTGGACACCAAAATGACCTATAAAGATCAATTTGGTGCTGCATTCACTTAAATTGGTGGTTCAGGAACTAGCAATTCCACGGAAAATGCTGATTGCATTTAAAGGACAACTGAAGTGAGAGGGATATGGAGGCTGCCATATTTATTTCCATCTAAGCAATACCAGTTGCCTGGCAGCCCTGCTGATCCTCTGCCTCTAATACTATTAGCCACAGCCCCTGAACAAGCATGCAGCAAGTCAGATCTGCCAAGACTAGCTGCATGCTTGTTTCTGGTGTTATTCAGATACTACTGCAGAGAAATAGACCAGCAGGGCTGCCAGGCAACTGGTATTGATTAAAAGGAAATAAATATGGCAGCCTCCGTATGCCTCTTACTTCAGTTCCCCTTTAAATTTGGATGATTTAAATTAATCTCCACTTTTAAAAATTAGGTGTTCTGGAAGATGTCTAGTTCTGAAGAAACAACTGCAATTTTTTTCAAAAACCCAACACATGCTCCCACCTGGAGACACTGCAGGTCTCAAGCATAGCGTATGGTGATAGATGAACTTTATGGAAATCAGATTGCAAACAGTTCATGATCCGTGAACAATTCCGCGTCCGTTCGCAAATCGGCAAACCACCATAGACTTTAATGGGCAGGCAAATGCTAACAAGTGTAGGGAATATTTCTGACCACAAAACTCATTTAAAACTTGTCAAAAGGGTCCTAACACCTGGACGGTGGCATGCCGGAGGGGGATACTTGGCAGAATGTCCCCGACAAAAATACATATTTTACACAGAGGCTACCAATTGTTGAGCAGTGCCATTTAGCAGCTGCTTTGCAGCAGTAAAATATGTAACAGTGACTCAGCTTCTATGAGTGCTAGACCCCTGGCAGAGATGGGTTAAAGTGAAACGGGCCCTAGGTAAGGTGCCAGCTTAGGCAGCCAGTGCTGGCCAGTGAATGTTATGGTAAGAAGAAGAATCAGGGATGGGGATCAGAAGAGGTAGCAGCTAGATCATGAAAACCCACCAGGCCCTAGATGTCTCGCCTTTAGGGCTGGATTTAGGGCAAGGCCGACTAGGCCATGGCCTAGGGCACCACAGGAGTAAGGGCACCAAAGCAGCAGGCTAAACTGGTGCAAGCTTGCAAATTCTGCAATGCAGGGAGATCAGTACTCTGCTGCCAGCGGCCTGTGCAGCGGCCACCTTGCTCTCTCTACACGTTTGCATTGTGGCCGGTGGCTATGTTCTTGGGCAGCATTGGAGATGGAAAGGAAGAGGAAGTCTCTGCACTGGCAATGGACAGAGAAATGAGTGACACTGATGGCTGTTGCGGTGTGGAGGTTAGCTGGCTACCTATACTGAAGGGGTGGGGAGGAAGGAGGGATTAAGGGAGTCATCAAGCTATCTATACTGGAAGGAAGGGGGAGGGGTCATCTGGCTACTGAAGGGGAGCGGCCTTGGGCGGTAAAGAGTACAAATCCGACCCTGCTTGCCTTGACAACCATCTGGCTCCTGTCCCCAGGACCTGTAGGTGCACTCCAGGATTCAGCTAAGGGGGCTTTCACAGAGCTGTTGGAAGGATGTTTTAGGATATTTGTATTGAAATTTTGCAATTCTGCTCTCCTCTCTTTAGACCACCGCTGACCTGCAGGTCTGTTAGTGTTGGGGATGAGGAGGCAGCAGAAAGCTACATGCCCCCACTGTCACTAGTACCCTAAGCGGGAGGCTACTTTTACTGGAGGTATTGGGGAGACACCCTGGCTACCTATACTGGGGTGGGTACTTATACAGGAAAGAAACCTTGGCTACCTCTCCTGGGGGTGGCTACTTTTAATGGGGGGAGGGGCACCTAGGCAAGACAGCTGCAGTGTCAGCAGGGGAACAGTTGGTTAACCTTTTGGTGACCACCCATAGTAGATCCTACGTCACACTTGTGGCTGTTCTAGCCTGATGCAGCGTAGAATCTACGCCACCTGCCATTTCCGCTCCCAATGCGATTGTGCGCACTCGAGAGGGGAGATTAAGCGGTCATATGACAGCTGACATCTCCCCTCAGTGATCAGCAGCCATCGCGTATGGCTTCTAATCATCACTATAATCGCCGGCGGATCGTAGTGATCACTGTGACAGCTGTGGTGGTAGGAAGGGAAGAAGAGGATGCACTGACCTCCCTGCCGTTCCCCCGATGATTGGTGCCCCCCTCTGCACTGGCCAGCATCTTTGCTCCCTCTGACGTCAGCGCCGGGTCCCAGCTTGATGACATCATCAAGCCGCGACCCAGAACTGAGCGTCAGTAGGTGCAGAGATGCCCGCGGGTGCAGAGGGGTCTGCTGCGGCTCATCGTTTGAGCCCAGAAGGTGAGTGAAGGCTGCTGGCAACAGGGGGGACACACAGCTACAGGGGGACACCAGACCCAGCAAGCAGCACTGGGGATTCGGCTGCCTGACCCCCCAAATGCCCGCCCCCCATGTAAAAACGCCTGGTCCTTAAAGGGGGTTAGGAAGCCGGTCCCCAATAGGTTAATGATTACTAGTACTCAAACCACGTATAGAGGTGTTGTTTACCAGAAAAGGATTAAGATGAAATGGGGCACTAGGCAAGATAGCAGTTAGTGCTTTTATGCGGGGCTGGTTTTCTGGAAAGGCCCCAAAGGCCTGGGCCTTGGGTGGCTAAAGCCTTGGGGGGCACCTGAACATGAAAGAGGGGTGCTAAATATGAAAGAGAAAGGCAGCAAATTAAAAAGGAAGTGATGCCCGAGGGTGTATATATGCGAGAGAGGAGCAGCAGTACTTGTACGTTACACCTGGAAGAGGAAGCTGCATATGGAATGGGTGGAGGGCTACTGCACATGGAAGGGGAGTCCCAACCTACTTGGCCTTGGGGCGGAAAAAAGTGTAAAACTGGCCTTGCTTATATGCACTGCTTTTCAGGTGCTTACAATAGACAGTGAGTTGTATCAAAATAGGACTCAAACACCAGAATCCTCTGCTCATCCTATATAATAAGAGACAGGTGTCCCTACATACACCTGTCTCTGTGTCGCTGAGTCCGTGTTTTTGGCTACAGCGCCGTTGGGACTTGCGGATGGCCAATGAGCCGGGTAGGTGTGTGTGCGTGGGCGGATGGGTGCATGCGTGTACGAGCAACAGGTACACACGCGTGAGCGGCGGGTGTGCAAAGACAGACCTAAAGCCCATTTTTAGACGGCTTTGGGTCAACTAGTATCCTATAAAAATGCCTTCCCTGCTTTGCAGATCCTTATGAAACGCTTCACGAATTGTCACAAGCAAAGCACACATGCTACGTACACTGGTCCTAAGGCAGGTTTCTCACTTCTTTTAATTAAATTCGGCTCATCTCATAACTGATATTTCTGGTTTAGGCTGGCAGCTAAATCCCATTTCTCTGAAATGCCAATGCCAATGACTGTGTTACCAGGGAGAACAATATTTACACCCTGGCAGAGCATTCCTTATCTGAAACCAATACTAATTAATAGTATAATGCTGGATGCCTCCCTCAGTATGAATCTCATAAGGAATCACTACTGGTATGCCCATGTTTGACCCCACTAAAAATGGTCAAGAAGCACTAGGGAGGAATCAATACTGGAGCATCCCCAGCCACAGGGCTGCCCACACCGCCCAGAGCAATGAGAAGCCCTACCTGCTGGATCAAAGGGTCCAGGTAGCACATATCAGTAGCTGTGGCTCTCTGTCTGTACAGCAGAGGTGTCAAAATCAAATACAAAGTGGGCTGAAACTGAACACTGGGACCAAGTCGCGGGCCAACCTCAATGTCTAGTGGCAACTTGTTATCCTTATAAAGTTCCCTGGTGTCGAATGGCCCCTCTCCCCTATACAGTTCCCTGAAGTGGCCCTTCTCCCTCCCTGGTGTCTAAAGCATCCTCCCTCCCCTATACAGCTCCCTGGTGTCTAAGGCTGTCTCCTCCCTCCCCTATACAGTTTCCTGGTGTCTCCTGGCTCCTCCTTCCCCTATACAGTTCCCTAGAGTCTATTGGCCTCCTTCCTCCCCTATACAGTTCCCTGGTGTCTAGTGGCTCCCTCCCCTATGCAGTTCCCTGGTGTCTAGTGGCTCCCTTCCTCCACATGCAGTTTTCTGGTGTCTCCTGCCTCCTCCCTCCCCTATACAGTTCCCTAGAGTCTATTGGCCTCCTCCCTTCCCTATACAGTTCCCTGGTGTCTAATGCCACCTCCCTTCCCTTAACAGATCCCTGGTGTCTAATGCTGCCTTCTCCCTCCCCTATGCAATTCCCTTGTGTCTAATAGCACCCTCTCTCCTTTATTGTTCCCTGGTGTCTAATGCCACCTCCCTACCCTATACAGTTCCCTGGTGTCTAAAGCATCTTCCCTCCACCATACAGTTCCCTTGTGTCTAATGCCTCCTCCCACCCCTATACAGTTCCCTGGTGTCTAGTGGCTCCCTCTCCTATGCAGTTCCCTGGTGTCTAATGCCTCCTCCCTTCCCTTTACATTTCCCTGGTGTATAATGGTCCACCCTTCCTCCTCTATAGCGTTCTCTGGTGTCTAGTGACCCCCCTCTCTCCCCTGTACAGTTCCCTGGTGTCTAGTGCCCCCCCCTCCCTCCCCAATATGGCTTCTCTGGTGAGGTAGGGCTTCAACTCCAATAGAGCTTTCCTGGTGGTCTAGAGTGGGCCAAATATAATACAAAGTGTGGAAAAAGTGATGCTGTAGCTAATCTTTTAGAGCAGAGAAGAGGTTATGAGTTTACATACACTTTAAAGATAAAACTTTTAAAAAAATTGTAATTGTCTAATAAATCAGAAACTTATGAAATATCACTGATGTGTTTTGTTTCGTTTTTAATGATCTGCCTAGTAATGTTGTATGAGCAGTACAGTGGTTACTTTGTTAAGCCAGTGAAAAAAGTGATGATACAAAAACAGCAAGGTCCATTGACTCAAAGACCAATATCTAGACCAGGCATGGGCAAACTTGGCCCTCCAGCTGTTAAGGAACTACAAGTCCCACAATGCATTGCAGGAGTATTACAGCCCCAGTCATGACTCATAAAGGCAAATGCATTGTGGGACTTGTAGTTCCTTAACAGCTGGAGGGCCAAGTTTGCCCATGCCTGATCTAGACCCTACTGTTCTATGTGATTTGTGATTGTTTCTTTACTACACTGTCTGCAGGCAGCAAAATAAATCCTTTCTTCAGCATACACCTTCAACGACTTATAGTTTAACCTGTTAACAGCCACAAATGAGTTATCTCACTTTAAGATAAGTGCACTGCTTTTGACCTCAGTCAGCAGAACTCGTTGTGCTGTAAATCTTTGGAATGCTTTGATCTCTCACTCCAAGCAGAAATCATAGAAACGGAAAGCAGACATCCTCTTTTATTATCTCACACTGCCCCCTAGTGACAAGTGGCTATAAATACTTAACAAATATTACAGCAGTACTAAGTAGAAGCTAGGAAATGCAACAACGAAGAAATAAAAAATGTACTAAAATAAATTGGCCTTGCAAGCTTCTAAATAAGTTGGCTGCTAAAGGGTTAAAATGTTTCTGTACCACATATGTGCATTGCATTGCATGTATGGATGGCATTGTTATGGTGACTATCCTGTAGGATTGGGTTGGCTCATGTAACTTTCTAATAAAGATTGTTATTTTTCCATATGACCTTGAGTGCTGGGCAGTGTGTTACACCTGTTTCTTCCCTCTTTTTTTTTTTTTTTTTTTTTTGTTATGCTTGAATATACAAAGTTTGCCAGTTATTGTCATCACTGGCGGTTAGGAATACGTCAGAAAAAGGGTTCACATAGCTTTATGTTATGTACAAAATATTAGGAAATAAAAGCAGGAGACACTGCAGGCCATATAGTCATATAAAATCAGAATCAAGTTTATTCGCCAAGCATAACTGGGTTGTGCCCGGAATTTAGCACATCATAAGTAGAAGTAGCAAATAAATAGTGCAACAACTGCAAAAGCATAACAGCAGCTATAACAAGATATAAGTAGTGCTCCACTAGACTGTCCAATAATAACCACAGCCAGCAGTAAGGTGGGAAAGGAGGTGGGGGGCAGAGAGTTCAAGAGGTTGACAGCAGAGGGGAAGAAAGAGTTCCTGTGTCTAGAAGTACTGGTGGAGATGGCTTGAAACCTTCAGCCTGAAGGCAGTCTGATGATGCGGTGGTCTGGCAATGAGGGATCGTTGGCAATCCTCAATGCTCTGGAGCGTAGTCTGGAGTTATAGAGGAGATCTAGTTGGGGAAGGGATTTACCGATAATTCTCTCAACTGATCTGATAATACTCTGTAGTTTATATCTATCGCCAGAAGCGTTGCTAGGATACTAAGAGATGTGGGGCTCTTTTGGGCACTCCAGACAGAAACGTGTGGGTGTGGTTATGGGTGGAGCCACATTTTCATGAACTTAAAAGTAGTTTAAGTAGCCCTATGCAGCAAAATGTTGGCTGAAACCCCATCTTAAAAAAAACTCCAAAAATGCAGCATAACACATACATAGGCAGTATCACTTAAACATAAATGGGCAGAGTTACCTGGCTTCTGTGCTGGCTGGTCTGGCTTTCTGGTGAACGGGCTGGCCTGCCGCAAGGTTGTCTGGCAGTCCCCCCCATAGCATTCCCTGATCTTCTATTGGACAACCCCTCCAATGCTCCCATGGGAGGCACCGCAACTCCCAGCATGCTCCCATATAAGAACCACAGCTCCCTGCATGCCCCCCATAAAGGCATCACAGCACCCAGCATGACACCACAGCACCAAGTATGCCCGCATAGAGGCACCACAGCAAACAGCATGACTTTGATTGATTCATCACATCGAGGCACCACAGATGACTCTGTGTGGGGACATCCAGGGCACCCCAGAATAGATCCGGGGCACGTGCCACTAATCTTTGGGGCTAGCCACGCCCCTATCTATCGCTGGTGGAGGAACCGGCATACCATACCGGGATGGACAAGCAGAGTACAGATTCAATAAAGGAGGAGTAGAAGCTCATCAGTAACTCCTGGCACATGCCAAACCTTTATGTGCCCATAGTTACATTTATAGTTTTTTTATTAGCTGACTGTGTAGGTTACAATGCAAGCTTCTGAATAAGAATCTTTATCAAGCGAGGCGTCTATAAAAACGTATTAACATGCTGTTACTAGACGCAGTACCTGCATTAAGCCTGCAGGTGGGAGTAGTGCATATTTTGTTCTCATAATGTACAAGAGCATATTCAGAATCAGAATCAGAATCAGAATCAATTTTATTTCGCCAAGTAAGTTTGCACCTACAAGGAATTTGCCTTGGCAGTTGCTTAACAAACACAAACAAAAACAATACAAGGACAGACAGTGTGTATATTACAAGTATAAGTCAAGGACATTATAAGTATAGTGGCAGTAAGCAATGTGAGAATTGTTCATTTACAGTTCTGTGCTGATTACTTTCAGTCCTAGCAGCTCTAACGTGGTTCAGCATTAAGTATGGCTACCGCTTGAGGAAAAAAGCTGTTCCTGTGTCTGGAGGTTTTGGTAGCGATTGACCGGAATCTTACTCCTGAAGGCATGCGCTGGAAGATGGAGTGAGCTGGGTGAGAGGGGTCAGAGGCAATTTTGGTCGCTCTCTTTCTGCACCTGCTAGTGTAAAGATCCTGCAGGGAAGGTAAGCTACAGCCAATTATCCTTTCCGCTGTTCGGATGATGCGCTGCAGCCTCCCCTTTTCTAATATTGGTATTAGTTCTACTGAAATAACAGGATTGCAAGAGGACAGAGGAATAAATGACGTACAGTACTGTCCTTAGCAAATATGTTTTTTTCATTCTCAACAAAATGAGCAGCCATGGCATTCTTATTAGCCAAGGGGTGTAACAATAAACCCAGCAAGGGTTGCAGCTGCAGGGGGGCCCAGAAGCCACAGGGGGCCCCGTCCTGAGAGATAGACAACCAAGGGCAAGGAGAGAAAAAAACTTTCTGCTCTCTGCACAATTGTTCTAATGACTGCATCTGCTCAGCCACTGATAAGGAATCATACAAAGTTTTGCAGACAAAGATTTGTAGACAGTCCCTATTCAGTGTTCAGCAGACTCTTGTGTACAGCTCTTTTCTATCTCCAGCCTTTCTACCCCTCTCTAAGTGCTGTATACTGTAGTGATGCTTGAGGAGTCTGTGCACATTGAGAAAAATCTTTCTTTTCTCTGCAAAATTGTTCTAATGACTGCATTTGCTCAGCCACTGATAAGAAATCATACAAAGTTTTGTAGATAACAATTTGTAGACAGTCCCTATTCAGTGTGCAGCAGGGTCTTCTGCACAGCTTGGAACTGTACCTATTGGCGGGATTGGCGGGAGAGGGCCCCATTCAAATTTTTGCAGGAGGGCCCAGTGATTTCTAGTTACGCCCCTGTTAGCCACCATGCACAGAGGGCTACTAGCAGCACTACTCTACATCTGGTTTTGCATGAAGCAACCTTTAAACTGCTGCTGACTGTTTGTATACCTGCTAAGTGCAGGGCTAGATTTCTGAGGTTGGGAGTGCACTA
The DNA here is from genome assembly GCF_040937935.1 of Hyperolius riggenbachi. Lineage (NCBI taxonomy): Eukaryota > Metazoa > Chordata > Amphibia > Anura > Hyperoliidae > Hyperolius > Hyperolius riggenbachi. Next base: position 32,401,344 of record NC_090657.1, on the reverse strand, counting down.
GGAAGTGCAGAAAACCATGCGTTTTCTGCACTGTGTTTTTTATTTTTTTGGGTGCAATTTTCTATGTATTTTTTATTATTCGCCCTAGAATAAAATACAGTATCATATATGTATAAAAGATGAATTCAAAATGCATGTAAAAACACATTCCTCTGCCGCTCCATTGAGATACATTATGTGTGCAGGGCCGGCTCGCTCATGAGGCGGGGTGAAACTTTTGCCTCAGGCAGCACATTTCTAGGGGCGGCATCCGCCTGTCGGTGGGTGCGGGGAGCCGGCCGCCGAGCTGGAGGGGTAGCGGGCGGGACAGGGGTATTGGGTCTAGCGGTGGGGAGGGGGGCCGGACCCCCCCCCCCTCGCCTGGGTCCCCCGTCCTCCGCTCCCCTCCAGCCTTAAATAGAGCAGAAGTGCTACTCGTAAGAGGCAGTGGGCGGGGAGGACTCACCTCTTCCTCGATCCAGCGTGCGCTCCACTGACGTCACTTCCTGCAACGCCGCCCACTGTATTGTAAGTGGACGGCATTGCAGGAAGTGACGTCAGTGGAACGCACGCTGGATCGAGCGAGGAAGAGGTGAGTCCTCCCCGCCCAATGCCTCTTACGAGTTGTGCTTCTGATCTATTTAAGGCTGGAGGGGAGCGGAGGACGGGGGACCCAGGTGAGGGAGGGGGGGGTCCGATGCCCCTCCCCGCCGCTAGGCCCAATACCCCCGTCCTGCCCGCTACCCCTCCAGCTCGGCGGCGGCCCCCCATGGGGGGGGCGGGGGCGGCAGCAATAATTTTTTCAAAATTTGCCTCAGGTGGCAAAAAGTCTAGGGCCGGCCCTGTATGTGTGTTTTACATTTATACATTTTTGATTCACACTGTAAATTCCATGTATATGCGTTTTTACACACGGTCCATCGGCTTTCAGAAGTGGCAAAAAAGCTAGCATTTCTGCTTTTTGTGTTCCTAGCAGCCTCAAAAGGCCACATAGGCTACAGCCTAGAGGAGCTACCCCCAAGGTGGGTGGTAGCACATGGAAAATGAAGGCTGCTACACATAAAAGACCTGGTTGGAATTTAAAGAGGGAAGCTGCAAGGGCTGAGGTGGAGAAAGAATGACTGCCTGTTATACCTGGATTAGGGCCCTTTCATTTGAACTGCATGCTCAGTGAGCCGTAACCAAGCATCAGTGAGCAGTTACCAGACAGCAGTGAGCAGTTACCAGGCAGCAGTGAGCAGTTACCAGGCAGCAGCAAGTAGTTGTGAGAGTTTGACAGTCTTTTCACTGCCTATCGTGTGAGGCCCCTTTTCCACGAGCAGTTGGTAGGCAGTGAAAAGCCTCACAAAGTCTCAAAACTGCTTGCTGCTGCCTGGCAACTGCTCACTGCTGCCTCGTAACTGCTCACTGCTGCCTGGTAACTGCTTGCTGAGCACACAGATCAACTGCCCATGGAAATGAGCCCTGAAAGAGCCCTAAAGCACCTGCTTCACATGGTGTTTCTACATGTAAAATGTGGCTGCACCTACCATGTGGAGGCTGTAACACAGACAATGGGAAACACCTGCTACACTAAGGCTTCATTTCCATGACCAGTTGAACTGTGTGCTTAGCAAGCAGTTACCAGGCAGCAGTGAGCAGTTACCAGGCAGCGGCAAGCAGTTGAGAGAGTTTGAGAGGCATTTCACTGCCTATCAACTGCTCATGGAAAAGAGTCCTTAGATGGAGAGCTGCTTACATGGAAAGAAAGGTTTTCTTGATTCCATAACCTCCAAGTATCTACTGTATTTTTTGGATTATAAGGCCTCCTTTCTACGGACTGTTGACAGGCAGTGAAATGCCTCTCAAACTCTCACAACTGCTCACTGCTGTCTGGTAACTGCTTGTTGCTGCATGATAACTGTTTACTTCTGCCTGGTAACTGGTTTCTGAGCACACAGCTCAACAGTCCATGGAAAGGAGGCCTAAGACTCACTTTTTCTCGCCCAAAAGTGGGTAAGAAACAAAGGGGCATAGAGGAGGACATAAGGAGGAGGACAGAGGTGGATACATGGGGGACACAAGCGGGACAGAGGAGGACATGGAAACATAAGAGGTACAAGGAGCATGAGGTACAATGTGGGCATAATCCACAAGATGCCCCTTCACCATGGATGCACCAGGTTTTGAATATATATATATACAGTATATTTTTGCCCGTTGTTTTTGTCCTCTAAACCTAGGTGTGTGTTATGGTCCGGAGCGTCTTATAGTCCGAAAAATACGATATATAGGATGAGAGAGACCAGAAGCCCAATGGCCCCATATCACAGGATGAGTCGGTATATGTAAATGTAAAAGAAATATGCTCACAAAGGTGGGTTGCAAAAACTTGCCACCAACGTCAGAGCCTGTGGAAATATAAACAACCCCTGCCTATCCCCCCCCTCCCCCGCTCAGTTGCTGGTCGGTCACTCTTCTTGGATAGCTGTGAAGACTGCAGGGTCCTCGTGACCGGGGCCGGTTCTAGACTTTTTGCTACCTGAGGCAAACTTGTGAGGATCCTCCCCCCCTCCTTCCCAGATTTGAATTTATCACACAAAATGTATTCTGCTTCAGTCAGCAATAGAGCATATGCTTGAGACATGACATGTTGCAGCTCAGCACGATAACACACTGGCTGGCTGCGAGGCTGTGACAAACAAACTGCTCACCCTCAGCCAGTTGGCCATCTTCAATTCCTTCTAAGTCAGGACAGCAATCCACCTCCTCCCTTCTGTTGTGCAAGTCAAATGAAACACTGCTGCTCTCCTGCCTCCCCCCTCCTCACTCACTGCCAGACTCCTCACACAGCACAACAAGCTGCTTTTCCCCAATGATGACCTCTTTACCTTGCTGTACTCTTGCTTCTCCTCCTACTCTGACTGCATGCTGAAAGTGTAAAAACACAATACAAACATGCTGCCCATGTAATCTCTGTGCCTCATGCAAGTGTTTCACCTTGCTTCATGAAAGAACCGGCCCTGCTCGTGACTAAACCCCAGAGGGTATGAACTACGCTAAAAACACTGGTGGAGGCGCCCTTGATGATAGACAACTACAGCTACTACAGTATATAGGTGAGAAGTGCAATGTCTTACCTTTTCTAAAGGACACACCATAATTCATGGAAAAGGTATTTATTCATTCACAATAGACAACTCATTTCACGGGTCTCGGCACAGGTCTGTGCTTTCTTGGCATTACCTTTATCAAGAAAGTGTCACTTAAGTTACCACTCGGTAAATTGCTGCAAATGGGAATGTCATTAATAGTACAGATGTAAGCTGTGGAGTACAGACGGCCACAGCCTCTGTACTGCCACAGATGCCAGATGGGAATTGCACGAGTTGAAGCAATGCAGGGCAAGATAGCCCTTAAAGAAAGAGAGCACAGAGACAGACTGAACGCGTGTCCACCAATCCAGTCGCCACCCAGCGACGGTGAACACACACCAGCAGAAATAAAGCAAGAACGCAATTGCAAGAGTGGCGATTGCCAAAAGCGACAGAAGACCGAGCAGGACAGAGCACGAGAGTAGCAAAGGCACAGCAAGCAAGAACAATAAGGAAAATAACAAACGCTAACTAAACGCGAACACCGCACTTATTCGCAACAGCGAACGCGTTTAAGCACGATCACCGCACGTTAAGCACCCAGTGTTAAGCGTGCCACCCTAACTAACCAATGACACCAAGAAATAGAGAACGCGAACGCTTGCTAAACGGTTAATTTACTGAGCCTACAGCAAGCGTTCGTACAAGACAAGACAGAGAGAAGGAGTAGCCAGCAGCAACCGCAGCTCTGGCCTACACTCCCAGACAGAGTTCAGAAGGAACCACCGCTGCTACCGCAAGAGCGAATGCGATCCAAACAGACAAACAGATGGGGCTACCAGTAGCAACCGCTGCTCTGGTTAGCACCCCTGACAGACAGAACGATTCCCTATCGAAAGCCGCTGGCGACAAGGCAATCGAGACAGAGAGGGAGAACAAGGCAATACAAATAATACAGCCTGACTGCACTAGAAGAAATGCCTAGTGCAGTCCCCAGGAATTACTCTAAGATAATTTTAGCAAACGACAGCAAGGCTGACACTCTAGGAGTGTTTTCAGGAACAAACCTTCATGACCAGCAAAGGATTCTGGGAGCACATGGTATTTATACTGCAAGCCTTCAAAGGAGGCAGCTAACCAATTTGCATGACAAGTATATGCAAATTCCTCAGCAGCAGAGCAGGTCTGAAACTTGCAAAGTGAAGACAGGTCTCTTTTCCAGAGACCTGCAGCCCTCAGACTTAAGGAATGGTCAAACAGTCTGCCTGTGTAGACAGCTGAGCAGATCGTTACAACAGACATTACTCAGTGTTCTCAGTGTTGTTCGTGACTCATTTATAAGTCGACCCCTATACTTTTATTAAGTGGGTCAAACCTAAACTTCTAGACTTATACTCGAGTATATACGGTACATTAAATATTAAAAATACATAAATCCCCAATTAAAATTAACCTCTTACCCCCTACACTCTCCCATAGTTACCAAAACAGAACATTTGTATACATAAAAAAATTATGTTTAAAAAAATAAAGTTATCTTAGGGACACACAACTGTTTTAATATGTACTGTATATTCCTGCGTATAAGACTACTTTTTACCTCTTGAAAATCTTCTAAAAAGTTGGGGGTCGTCTTATACGCCGGGAGTCATTGATGCCGGGTGTTACGCCCTATCCTGTTACCGCCTCTCAGGTCTCCCTGCTGATGGAGCGCAATCTATTCTTCCATACCGCTCTGATAAACAGGTAGACAAGGAGAGCTGACCAGTCTACTTAAAGTGAACCTAAAGCCGATAAAAAAAAATGAGATTAACTCACCTGGGGCCTCCCTCAGCCCCCTGCAGCCGATCGGTGCCCTCGCAGCTCCGCTCCGATGTCCCAGGACCCGCCGGTGAGCACTTCCGGTTTCGCCGTCACCGGCCGACAGGCATGGGAACGCGAGTGATTGTTCGCGTTCCCAGCCTGTATATCGCCCCCTATGCTGCTATTGCGGCCAGGAGGCCGCAATAGCAGCATAGGGGACGATATACAGGCTGGGAACGCGAACAATCACTCGCGTTCCCATGCCTGTCGGCCGGTGACGGCGAGTGACGGCGAAACCGGAAGTGCTCGCCGGCGGGTCCTGGGACATCGGAGCGGAGCTGCGAGGGCACCGATCGGCTGCAGGGGGCTGAGGGAGGCCCCAGGTGAGTTAATCTCATTTTTTTTTATCGGCTTTAGGTTCACTTTAAGGAGAGTTTACTAATGCAACAAGTCAATTGACTATATACTGGGTAACACATACAGTACAGCACCAGTATCTGTTCATACATAGCACCAGTACAGGATTTTTTTATTTTAATTTGGTGTGCGTTGGAAGAGGGGTAGTCTTATACGGCGAGTATATCCCAAACTCTATATTTTAACTGGAAAAGTTGGGGGGTCGTCTTATACGCCCAGTCGTCTTATACGCCGGAAAATACGGTATTTCAATAAGTGCTTGTAATTAGTGATGGGCACAAAACTGAAAAAATACACCTTTATTTTCAAATAAAACATTGTTACCTCACCATACATTGTACTGGGGACAAATTTTAAACATTGTAATAACTGGGACAAATAGGCAAATAAAATGTGTGGGTTTTATCCTCAGTAGCACTTTTTTTTTTTTTTTTTTTTTTTTTTTTTTTTTTTTACTATGATGGCTGAAAACTGAGAAATGATGAATTATTTTCCTTTTCTTTGTTCTTGTGTGTATTATTCCTGTTGCAATGCATTTCGAATAAAATAATTCCTAACAAAACATACCATCCAAATAAAGCCTGATTAGTGGTGAAAAAACAACGTACTGTAGCGACCACTACCGCATCTCCCCGCCAATCCTTTTGTTTCCATGACCTTTGGGGTCAAGACGCTGCAGATGCAGCTCTGTGCTCTCCTCCGAGGGTCAGTTTTGTCAGGTGATAGATATGTAGATCTCCGACTTGCTAGTCATGATCATGTGCTAAAGCAGGATGTGATCCCAGCAAATCAGAGCTATGAAAATCTATCAGCTGATAAAACAAATCACATGCTTCTCCATGAGTTCTCCTAAACATGGCCATCACTAGTGAGCCCTCCTGTTAAAGTGGTCTGAAACTCTGACATAACGTTCAAAAAATGTTATCCTACTTTTTAATACTCATACAGTTATCATATTGTGTACAAGACTTCTCACGTGCCTCACCCCTCCTCTGGAATGCCCTTCCACAGCCCCCACTCTCCCACCATTGAAATCTTTAAACGCTCCCTCAAAACCAGCCTTTTCCGACAAGCATTTTCTCTAGCTTAGGCCATGCACCAACTAAATAACCTACCGTAATTGCGCACTGCCTGTACATATACTGTATACTTCCCCACCTCTCGTTTCCACCCCATTCCTTTAGATTGTAAGCTCGCAAGGGCAGGGCTCTCACCCTTTTGTGTCATGGAATGTTATTAATTTAATTGCTTGCGCTCTGTTAGACATTTATACATTTTAGTCACCATGTTAAATTTGCTATTGTAATCAGCAGTTCTGTATTTTGTATCAGTGTTCATATTTGATGTATATCATTGTCTGTATCATTATGTATCCCTTGTTTGTTTTCTTACATTGTACAGCGCCATGGAATATGTTGGTGCTTTATAAATAAATAATAATAATAATAATATTTGCTTTTGCGCATAAGTAGTATTGTCTGTTTACAAATTACAAGTTTCCAAAGTGTAGTTTATCGTACCCTGAAAGCTGGCATTGCATTTTATTTAAACTGCTTTTTATTATATATTAAAATCTTCTAATGAGCTTTACTGAACTGTGTGTGTCTGAAGCACAGTGAGTTCCTTTTCACTTGTTAGACTGTGTTTACACACATTGTAACAAGATTGGAATGTAAACAAAGATACTGTTATCTACAGTTTGGATGCAGATTGAAGCTGAATAGCAGGACAGTGCTTTGTTTAACCATTTAAGTGATGTTCCGCTAAAAAAAAATTCTGGGATAGTAGCTTTCAAGCTGAGAGGAATCTTTTAGCGCAAAGTAGAAATGCTGAATTTCAGACCACTTTAATGAAGAGAAGGTGAGCAGTTAGGGAGACAAGGGAAACCCTTGTGGGGGAACAGAGGTGTGAGTGGTTACCAGTGTCGGAGAAGGAACTTTGTCTGAGCCTTGTAGTGATGATCATAATCTGCTAATTATGATTACGCAAACTTTCACGTAATTTTTTGCAATTATAGCCATACGTAATTTCGCTTTAGATTGATTTTGTATAATCCATTCATAACTTTGCGTAATGTTATGCTGACTTTAGCGGTTAATAGCATAGCACCCATACATGCTGTTATCACGTATGTTAAGGGGAAGAGTGGGAAGAAGTCAAACACAGAATGTTTCAAAAAAGGCCGTGAACTTTTTGAGATAACCGATTTAGATTAAATGCAAAGGAAAAAATGGTTTTAAAACTCCGAAACATGTCAGTTTAAAACACACTTTTTCTTTGCATATTCAAAATCAATTATTTCAAAAACTACAAGGACTTTTTGAAATATTTTGACTTGTTTCCATTTTTTTTTACTTGTTCCTTCTCTTCCCCTTAACATAAGTAGCAATTTTGGTGCCACCAGCATGTATGGGGGCTCTACCATTAACTGCTTAAAGGGGCACTATGGCGAAAAATTGTCAAATTTAAAATATGTGCAAACATACTGTAGACAAATAAGAAGTATGGGTTTTTTTGAGTAAAATGAGCCATAAATTACTGCCACTTACAGTAAGTAGTAGAAATCTGACAGAAGTGACAGGTTTTGGACTAGTCTAGCTCTTCATAGGGGATTCTCAACAAGGCTTTTATTCTTTATAAAGATATTCCCTAAAAAGGATTTAAACAATGATGCTGGCCAGCTTCCCTGCTCCCTACACATTTTTTTGGCAGTTGGACAGAGCATCTGCCATTCACTAAGTGCTTTTGAAAATAAATACCCCCCCCCCCAAGAAGAGATGGACTAGTCCAAAACCTGTCGCTTCTGTCAGATTTCTACTACCTACTGTAAGTGACAGCGACATAGGAGAAAAGTAATTTATGGGTCATTTTACTCTGGAAAAAAACATCCTTCTTATTTGTTTATGTTTGGACATATTTTAAATTTTACAATGTTTTGCCATAGTGCCCCTTTAAGTAAACATAGAATTACGGAAAATTGTGAAATTATGGTTCTTGATTACATTTACTTACAGAATTAATTACAATTAGTCTCAAACTTTTGCATTACAATTTCATATCATAATTGCAAATTACAATGCAAAAGTAGAATTATGCCAAATTTGTGCTCATCACTAGTCAGCTGTTGCGTACTGAGATGCCGTGACACCGCGTGGTGTTACAAATGTTGTCATTCAGTTGCAGCAGTAAGGCGTTTGTGGGCAACAATCCCCGACAAGCACCCAGTTCAACCTCTGGTGGAAAAGGGGCCTTAGTGTTTGGCTTTGACAGTCTTATATTATTATTAGGTTAAATACAGCAGGCATGGGCTTTCGAGTCCAGACGGTCTCGAATTCAGAATTCAAATTCTAATGACTTCAGGTGTGACCGCGGGATAGGGAGGGTTAACTTACCCAGAAGCCTTTGGGACGTCGGCGTTTCATTACGCGTCATAGGCGTAATGACAGCCGCATTGCATGACTCACTACCTCACTTCCTCTTTCAAGCCGGAAGCAGGAAGTGCGGAAGTGAGTGGTGGAACATGGCTTTCATTACGCCTTTGAGGCATAATGGAACGCAGACGTCCTGAAGACTTCTGGGTAAGTTAACCCCCCCATCCCACGGTCACACCTGCAGTCATTAGGCTTCATTTGAATTCCAAATTCGAGTCCATCTGGACTCAAAAGCCCGTGCCTAATACAGTACCTCTGCCAGTGATGAAGAGGCTCTGTGCTCTATCTTTAAATCTGTAATTCATGTGAAAACTCTCATGCTCATTTATTAGCTCATAGGATTCATAGCATCCAGCTAACACAATCACAGCAGCCTCCAAGAAAAGTGACCCTGTAGTCAATATAACAATATAGTAGCAAGAAAGAGAAGAAGAAGAAAGCTTATATTATGTAAAGTGCTGTCTAGCACTTTATAATCATAATAAGGTTGAAAATGAAAATTACTTGTTTAATATCGTGTAGGTCCATTTTGTGCTGCTAAACGAGCTCCAACCTGTTTAGAAACAGATTCATTAAGACTCCTGTAAGTGTTCTGGGGTATCTGGCATCAAGAGACGTTAGCAGATCCTCTAGGTCCTGCAAGTTGTGAGGTATGGGCCAGGGGTGTAACTACAACTCATGAGGCCCCCAGAAAAACTTCGTTAACACCCTTTCCCTTGCCTATCTTTGGTGACCCTCACAGCCTTGAAGCCCATCTTGCAAGGTTCGTAAAACAGATGTGGCCATCATAATCTTCAAACCCATATTAAAAAAATGGAAGGTTAGTAGTTGGGGCTCCTTCTCAGCTCTGGGACCACCGGCGGTTGCAGGGGCTGCTCTCCTCTCCTGTAGTTACGCCCCTGGTATGGGTTTTTTTCTCCTGTACATCTCCACGTAAGTGATGCACACACACCCCTGGCCAACCTTGTGATCTAAAACAAAAGCATAACTCACTTTAGCTTCATGGTTCAGTTGTTTTGACACTCAGATGCCCTCTGTAGGTGCTTTTGACAATGGCCAGGGGTCAGCAAGGGCCCTCTGTCTAGTCTGCAGCTACCCAGGACCATGCATTATATGTTCTGATATCTTTTGCTGATGACCAACACTTCATTTCTCAACACTTTGTGGCTTGTGCTACAGCAGCTTTTCACACCAGACAACCTACTCTTCACTCTTCATGTGCATCAGAACAAAGCAGGAAATTTGGACACCCCACAGCTAATGGATGATTTGGGCACCCCAAATGTGCTAATGGAAATATCGACTATTAGGCACTCAAAGCAGAAATTTGGGTGCACAATAATTATCGTTATAGGGTTAGGCGAAAGGAAAGGGGGGTTTAAGGTTAGGTGTCAGAAAGGAGGGTTTCAGGGTTAGGCGTCAGGAAGGGGGATTTTAGGGTTAGGCGTCAGGAAGGGTGGCTTTAGGGTTAGGTGTCAGGAAGGGTGGATTTAGGGTTAGGTGTCAGGAAGGGTGGATTTAGGGTTAGGTGTCAGGAAGGGTGGCTTCAGGTTTAGGCGTAAGGAAGAATGGTTTTAGTGTTAGGCGTCTCGAAAGGGGGGTTTTAGGGTTAAGAGTCAGGAAGGGTGGTTTCAGGGTTAGGCGTAACTGGGGGGTTAGGGTTAGGAATCGGAGAGGTGTGGGTTCTGTGTGGGAGTACTGGATTAGGTTAGGTTGTAGTAAAATATCGTTAATTATGTATACCAATATTTTAATATGATAATTTACACTATTTACACTTAAAAACACAGAATAACAGTAGATATTAACGATAATTTTACTAATGCACGTCATTAGAGAGCCTTGTGCATCTATGACTGCTACCAGTTGTTCTTCCTTGGACCACTTCTGGTAGATACTAATAATCACTACATCCTGGAAAAAATGTCAGTTATCTAGCCATCAGAGTTTGACCCTTCTCCAAGTGGCTCCAATGTTTACACTTGCCCATTCTTGCTGCTTGCAACACCACACTTCACTTCACGATCACTTGCTGCCTGATATATCCCAGCCCAGGGCCAGCACCAGAATTTTCTGGGCCACATACTAGGCAAACCTACTGGGCCCCCCTTACTTCACTGTGCCTCCACATGCCAAATCCCAATCTGATAGGTAGCTATATTGTAGTGGCCAGCAGGGCCTCTTGGCATAGCTCCCAACTGTCCCTCTTTTGGAGGGACAGTCCCTCTTTGGGAGCCCTGTCCCTCTTTTGGGACTTTGTCCCTCTTTCTATATAAATATATATATTTCTCTACTATTTCTCTACTTCAAGCTTCTCCCATTGGGCCGCCGCTACAGGACTATACCATGCAAAACCTCCAGATGGAAGAACACCTTCTTCCCCTAAGCGGTTCGGCTGCTGAACTCCAACCTCCCCCCTGTCAGGCGCGCCTTCTGGCATGCCCTAGCGGGGCCTTCCAGCCAGTTCTCGCTGCCCTGGGCAGTATGGGGGTCACCATCAATCATCATCATTATTACTATTATCATTACCATCACTTGTATCACTATCAGTATTGACTGTTCCTGCACGACAGGAAGAACACTAATCTGATGACCGGGGTCTGCTACTAATGTGGGTTAGACCTATACCATTACTGTAACTCCATCTGTTTGTGTTGTGTTGTGCGTTTTTGTTTTCCCATACTACGCCTATGCCATGTGTACCACAAAGAATTCCGAGTACAGCTCTGTTGTACTTGGCGAAATAAAATTGATTCTGATTCTGATTCTGATTCTGATTGACTCTAAACTTTATTCCCATCCTTTACATTGATATATTACACATTTTAAAATGTTAATATGAAGGAAAATGAACCAGGATAGAAAGGACCAGTGTAGTTTGAATTATAAAACAACATATTTTTCTTATGGAATCTTTACGGTATGTGTGACTAGGGGGTTTGCCAGGGGCGTGATCAGTGGTGTAGCAGGGGCGTGGCTTAAGTGTCCCTCTTTCTCATCTCAAAAAGTTGGGAGGTATGTCTTGGTGTAGCAGGCCTCCTCCACCTGCCATAATAGACTCACAAGGCGGGGGGGGGGGGGTGATAGCAGGATGGGGCAGAGCCACAATGCATTGTAGTCAGAGCTGGGACAAGGTCCTCCAGCAACCAAGGCTGAGACACCAAAGTACGCCCCTCCATCCCTCCCACCCCAGCCGTCACACACTGATTGCTATTAGACTAAGAGGCGCCACAGGGCCCACAACCTCCCCAACACCCTAATATCTAGTTATCTGGCTTGCAGTCACTGCTATGTATCCCCTTTTCTTATTTCTTTCTGCTTCAAACACAATTAGGAATGACAGCTGAATGAATTGTGCGCCCCCTCCTACACTGTGCCCTGAGGCTGGAGCCTCTCCAGCCTCTGCCTCGGCCCTGATTGTAGTCCTCCCCCTGCACTGTTGTGTGTCCTCCAGTCACATGGCAGGGGGAGAGGGAACATACAGTAGCTGGTATCAATGGCGTTTCAGCACAAAGCTCGTATGGTTGAAAGGGGCCCTCCCGCGGGAGTGATTGACAGCTGGGGCCTATGTGGAACTGCCACTGTTTTGGGACCCCATACAGCAGTACCTCCAGCACTGCCCTGAAGGCGGCCCTGTCCCAGCCCTCAGCAGATGCCTCTATAATTAGATAATAAACATTGTCAGTTTATTACACCTGTCAGTGGTTTAGTGTGGCTGACTGCCGTATATCACTTTTCATTGTAAGCTTAATCAGTATCTGTACAATCCAAGTTACAATTTACTAATTAGCTTCCACAGACGAAATCTATTTGTTGCTGTAACTTAATCCCTTCTAATCCATAAATAATGGGACTGTTGTGCCATGATCTGCTTGCACACACATCTGTATTCATTATATGTTATACTTAATGAAACAATATGCCTGCAGTGAAAACTTTTTTTTAATTAACGCAGGCTTTCCAGGATTTATTGTGGGTGTATGTTTGCTCTGAGCTGCCTGCAGAATCCATCACTACCGTCTCAGCCCCGTACAAGGTAGACTTCAGAGCAGGGCCAGTTCTAGACTTTTTTTTGCCTGAAGCATTACATTGTGACGACCAACCCCCACCCCCAATTTTATTGGAATTCCACGTGAAAGACCAATACAAAGTGGTGTATATGTGAGAAGTGGAACGAAAATCATACATCATTCCAAACATTATTTGTACATAAATAACTGCAAAGTGGGCTGTGCGTAATTATTTGGCCCCCTGAGTCAATACTTTGTAGAACCTCCTTTTGCTGCAATTACAGCTGCCAGTCTTTTAGGGTATGTCTCTACCAGCTTTGCACATCTAGAGACTGAAATCCTTGCCCATTCTTCTTTGCAAAACAGCTCCAGCTAGATGGACAGCGTTTGTGAACAGCAGTTTTCAGATTTTGCCACAGATTCTCGATTGGATTTAAATCTGGACTTTGACTGGGCCATTCTAACACATGCATATGTTTTGTTTTAAACCATTCCATTGTTGCCCTGTCTTTATGTTTAGGGTCATTGTCCTGCTGGAAGGTGAACCTCCACCCCAGTCTCAAGTCTTTTGCAGTCTCCAAGAGGTTTTCTTCCAAGTTTGTCCTGTATTTGGCTCCATCCATCTTCCCATCAACTCTGACCAGTTTCCCTGTCCCTGCTGAAGAGATGCACCCCCTGAGCATGATGCTGCCACCACCATATTTGACAGTGGGGATGCTGTGTTCAGAGTGATGTGCAGTGTTAGTTTTCCTCCACACATAGCGTTTTGCATTTTGGCCAAAAAGTTCCATTTTGGTCTCATCTGACCAGAGCACCTTCTTCCACATGGTTGCTGTGTCCCCCACATGGCTTGTGGCAAACTGCAAATGGGACTTCTTATGCTTTCTGTTAACAATGCCTTTCTTCTTGCCACTTTTCCATAAAGGCCAACTTTGTACAGTGCATGACTATCAGTTGTCCTATGGACAGAGTCTCCCACTTGAGCTGTAGATCTCTGCAGCTCGTCCAGAGTCACCATGGGCCAGAGTCACCATGGCCCTCTTAAAGGGGAACTGAAGAGAGAGGTATATGGAGGTTGTCATGTTTATTTCCTTTTAGACAATACCAGTTGCCTGGCAGCCCTGCTGATCCTCTGCCTCTAATACTATTAGCCATAGCCCCTGAACAAGCATGCAGCAGATCAGGTGTTTCAGTGGTTCAGACTTATAAGTCTGATCTGATAAGACTAGCTGCATGCTTGTTTCTGGTTTTAATCAGATACTACTGCAGAGAAATAGACCAGCAGGGCTGCCAGGCAACTGGTATTGATTAAAAGGAAATAAACAGGACAGCCTCCATATACCTCTCTCTTCAGTTCCCCTTTAACTGCATTTCTGATCAGCACTCTCCTTGTTCGGCCTGTGAATTTAGGTGGATGGCCTTGTCTTGGTAGGTTTACAGTTGTGCCATACTCCTTCCATTTCTGAATGATCGCTTGAATAGTGCTCTGTGGGATGTTCAAGGCTTCGGAAATCTTTTTGCAGCCTAAGCCTGCTTTAAATTTCTCAATAACTTGATCCCTGACCTGTCTTGTGTGTTCTTTGGACTTCACGGTGTAGTTGCTCCCAATATTCTCTTAGACAACCTCTGAGGCCATCACAGAGCAGCTGTATTTGTACTGACATTAGATTACACACAGGTGCACTCTATTTAGTCATTAGCACTCATCAGGCAATGTCTATAGGCAACTGACTGCACTCAGATCAAAGGGGGCCGAATAATTATGCACACACCACTTTGCAGTTATTTGTAAAAAATGTTTGGAATCATGTATGATTTTCGTTCCATTTCTAATGTGTACAGCACTTTGTGTTGGTCTTTCATGTGGAATTCCAATAAAATTGATTCATGTTTGTGGCAGTAATATTACAAAATGTGGAAAACTTCAAGGGGGCCGAATACTTTTGCAACCCACTGTACTTACATCTCTCTGCTTCCTCCAAGACTTCTCCCTGCTGAAAGTCAGAAAATCACTGCACATGCGTTGCCGTGTCCTCGCTCCCACTGACATCACCAGGAGCGTACTGCACAGGCGCAGACTGTACTGGGCCTACGCAATACACTCCTGGTGACATCAGTGGGAGAGAGGACACGGCAGCGCAGGCGCAGTGATTTTCTGACTTTAAAGTCGAAAATTCCAGAAATGAACCTGAGGCGGGGCCAGAGCATCGGTGAGCGGCTGCGCTGGCACAGGATGTCTGCGGGGGACCATTAGAAGCCCCGGGTAAGTTCAACTCATTTTCCCCCCGTCCTCCCTACAGTAGTCCTTTAAAGGGAACCATAACTGAGAGAGATATGGATGTTTCCTTACAATACCAGTTGCCTGGCAGTCCTGCTGATCTATTTGGCTGCAGTAGCAGCTGAATCACACATCTGAAACAAGCATGCAGCTAATTTAGTCTGACTTCAGTCAGAGCACCTGATCTGCATGCTTGTTCAGGGGCTGTGGTTAAAAGCATTAGAGACACAGGATTAGCAGGAGAGTCAGGCAACTGGTATTATTTTAAAAGGAAAAATCCATATCCTTCTCAGTTTAGGTTCCCTTTAAGTTCTTTTGTAGCAATTTTTGCAGTATTGTCCAGAGCGTTTTCTGGCCATTCTGAAGTGATTTTAAAATAAATACTAACAAATTTGTACAGCGATTTCCTGTTTCTTTTTTTTTTCAATTGAGAAGTGATTTTGCAACGTTTCCATACTTCATATTGAAGCGCAGTAGCTCCAAAAATGCCTCGGCGATTTTAAAGCATGAATGAAACAGTTCCAGTGGTCCCCACTGGACTTACAGCACGCTGTACTGTTTTTAAAATGAACCTGTTTAAAATCACTGCATACCAAACTATTTGTGATATAGTATATACTGTGGCCTTATCTTATCCCTAGACTGTGTGAATGCCAAATGGCCACAATAGGGCACTGAGCATTTTGTTAAGGTGGCCATACACTGGTCGATTTGCCATCAGATCGACCAACAGATTGATCCCTCTCTGATCGAATTTGATCAGAGAGGGATCGTATGGCTGCCTTTACTGCAAACAGATTGTGTATCGATTTCAGCATGAAACCAATCACAATCTGTGAAGTTGCTGCTACCGCCGCCCCCCTCCCCTGCATACATTACCTGATCCGGCCGGCGCAAGTCCCCCCCGATCTCCGCTGTCTTCTTCTCCTCTGGGTTCTGGATCGGTTGGCTTCACTTCACGCCCGGGGAAGTTTAAACAGTAGAGGGCGCTCTACTGTTTAAACTTCCTGCCGGGACAGGAAGTTCAGTGAAGCCTGCCGGACTCGGAGCCCAGCGGAGAAGAAGACAGCGGAGACCGGGGGGACTCGCACCGCTCGGAGCAGGTAATGTATTGCCGCTGTATTGCATCGGTCGTCGGGCATTCGAACGCCGCTATCGACACACTCCCGACCCGACGGCGATCGAGCAAAATCTTCTGCATGGACGGATCGACGGGAATCGACGGGAACGATTGATTTCGGACGGAAATCGATCGTTCTGTCAGCGTTTGCACAACAATTTCACAGCAGATTTGATCACAGTGATCGAATCTGCTGTATATTGGCAGGAAAATTGTTAGGTGTATGGGCCCCTTAAATGTGCAGGTCCACTGTTGTACTTCTCTACTCTATAGTGGCTTGTAACTTTTTCTTCCAGTATGCCAGGCTGCTGGTTGTGGTTTATCCACAAGTGATTGATGGGGGTCTGGAATACATATCATTTTTCCAGGGAGAGATAAAAGCAAACACGAGAGAACTTAAAGGCCCTGATGGTGTAGTTTGTAAAGTAATGCAAAAAGGAAAGAAAACAAGCAGGGTACTTACAAAACTGGGCTGAAGAACGGGAACCATGGATTATCGCTTGAAGGTGGTGGCACCGGGAGGATTGACTTGCTTCGAAGTGGTTACACCTCCGAACTCCCCATGGGGGTTCGGAGGAAGAACATTGGGAGGGAGGTGCCTGAAAAGATGTTTAAGTGCATTGTTCTCCCCCGGAGCAGGAAAAAAGGGCACAATGGACGTCACCATAGGTGCCAATACAAAATAGCGCTCTTTGGGCATCACAGGCACCCAAATGCCGCTATTCTGCGGCGCCCATTTAGTCCACTTGCTGTGCTAACTCTCCACATGGAAGCTGTGGTAGGTACACCGTGAGCCCCAGTGGTGTATTATCTTTGGATAAATGGTTTAGAAATAAGAGTAATAATACTCACAAGTATGGGTTGCTCAAGAGGCAACCACTCAAAGCAGGCATGTGGGGAGAACCTGTCCCCACTCGGTCTTTCATAAGTGGTCGCAGCTCCTTCAAAAAAAATTTCTCACTACGATCTCATTGTGAGAAAACAAGCCCAGTGCATGGGTTGTTGTGCTATGGATATCAGAAGAGTAGGAGGCGCCCCTGTTGTATATTGCAAAAAAATACTGGTCGCTTAACCATAAAAAGAATAAAATAAATTGCCTACCTTATAAAGGGAGTCATTACTCAGAAAGGAAGTCAAGTAGATTTATTGGTAAAAGCACTTCGGACTACACGTTTCGCGACACAGACCGCTTCCTCAGGTCAAAATAAGGTGCTTGTGTACCGGCATGGAGAGCCTAGGCGCCAAAACGATCCTGCTCCGACACCACTGGCAAGTGCACACACACACAGCTGATGCAGGAAGGGCTATGGCCAGGGGCGTAACTAGAAATCATCGGCCCCCCACTGCAAAAATGTGGATGGCCCTCCCATGTGTTCCTGCCCGCTGCCACTGATTGATGCTGGAGGGGGAGCGCTGAGGGGAGAGCCCGAGGTGAGTGAGGGGGAGAGTCCCCCCTTCCTGCCGATGTGTGGCCGTGCTCTCCCCTCATGCTGTGACCCCCTCCTGCTCCCCAAAATGGCCCTGTGTGGGCCCCAGGGCCCCCCGCGGGTACAGGAGCTGCAGCCCGTATTGTTACACCACTGGCTATGACTGCTAAATGCTGTATAAGCCTTGGTGATATCTCACTTCATTCAGTGGAGGAGCACAGCCATGACCACAATATTTTCAGAGGGTCTCAGAGGAGGAATGGAGGGGGCACAGGAAGATCGGGAAGGCTCTGGACCAACCAGAGGGTTTCTCCTACTGTAGTAAGTTTATCACTTTTTTTTTAGGTTTCAGGTATCTTTTAAAGAGGCTGCCAGTTTTACAGACTGAAATTGCAAAGCTCTTGAAGGAACTGGGCACAGAATTCTTGTATTTCGTAATGCTGGCAGACACAGCCTGGCTATACCAGTTTATCCGTATGTTTGTAAATGAAAGGGTGTAATCAGATCTGTAAGCAATTGGCAACTAAAGGATGCATCAGTGAGCGATCAGCCTGGCAGAAAAGTCACGTCTGAGTACAGGCTGAAGGCATTATTTACAGAAGCTATGGTTGGGACGTGGCCTGGATTTACATCATAGGAGCCTATAGACACAAATGTCCTGGCACCCTAGACTTTGCCCTCCATTTACCTACAAGTGTACTGTGTGGCCCAGCTGTCACTTATCCCATAGGCAGATACAGGTGCCTCTTAGTATTAGGCAGCCAGAGCTATCCTCTGTATTAAGTAGCTAGAGGTGCCACCAAGTATTAGGTAGCAAGAGGTGGAAGGGAGATGAGGTCAGTGGAATGCAGAGACTTGGGTGAGTAACCTCTTATTTACACTCTGCCCGAGGGGTGTGAGCCGCCTTTCCATCTTCAGGTGCCTGTAGGCACATGTCTACAGTGCCTTATGGTAAATCAGGCCCTGGTTGGGACTACTGAGGTCTAAGCTAGTCCTTATTTGTCTGCACCATCTGATTATTATTTTTCAGCTTTTTATTGTGAAGAGCGTTGTAAAGGTGCCCATAAATTAGTAGATTTCCACTTAATATCCCCCGGTAGATTCAATCAATATGATTACATTTGCCTGAAATTAAAGCCGCAACATGGCTGCCCGACTGTAATTGTGATCGATTCATGCCCAAAACCGATCAAAACAATTGATCCAATATGCTGGAAAGAAACAGGTTGGTCAGGTGTGCAGCGTTACCGACATTTGATTTCTTGAAGACCGACAGACCCCCGGGCCGGACTTTCCTCACATCCCCTCACATGTGTAATGTGTACTTCCTGGACCTGTGCTGAGTATGGAAGCAGTACTTACCTTACCAGTCAGCTGGCACACCTCCTCCATTGTGCCAAGTCTTCGGCACATCACTGCCGGTAGCCTGTACCTTGTGACCAGGGCTGGCCCTAGGTTTCACAGCACCCTGAGCGAAACCTGGTTTTGGTGCCCTCCCCCCCCCCTCCCCACACACACACAGACAGGCCCATATGCAATTCACCTTTTCTCCTGAGTTACCTCTTAGGACAGAGGTTCCCAACCGTTTTGAAGTCGTGACACATCACACTAAACGCTCAGATTTCTGTGACACATCACATAATAACCACAAAATGGATGGAAAGAGTGCATTATCCTGAATACACTTAAAAATTAAGTCTAGAAACTTTCAGGAATATTAATAAAAACAATCTGTGGGACAGTCACCCCCCCCATTTGGAAAGATAGCACAACACGGACAATTTTCACCACACGTTATAGCTGCCCCCCCCCAAAAAAAAAAACACCCTCAGACTCAGTATAGGTAATTAGACAGGTATAGGTGGCCCCAGTATAGGATCATTTGTAGGTGACATCAATATAGGTAGCCAAGCATAGGTGCCCCCAGTATAGGAAGGAGGTGTAGGTCTCCCCCCATAGGTAGCCAGGTGTTGGTGCCCTCAGTATAGGTAGCCAGGAGTAGGTGCCCTCCCTCAGTTAGATAGCCAGCTCTAGTTGCCCCCTTGGAAGCCGGCGCCCTGAGCGACCGCTCGGGTCGCTCAGGTCAAAGGCCGGCTATGCTTGTGACCTGGTGGAATGTACAAGGTCAAGCACGTGCTCCTATATCACAGGGTACACTGGCAGGCGGATGAGCTAAGGACCGCTTCTACATGCACCACAGGCCTGGGGGAAGGGGTACACACATTATATGGTAGAGAGCTGGCAGAGACCTGGGGGGTCCAGCAGGCGGAGGAGGCTGCTCAGGTTTCCACAGTACATTTCATGCTGTAGTCTATTGGAAATTGGTTTGCACTAAACTGGCAACAACAGATCCCTCTCTGATTAGATTAGATTGAAGGTTGAATCTGCCGACCCAGAGAGTAATTTATGGCCACAATTAGGTCTGAGGCATACTAGGAATCGTTGCAGTGATTTTTAATCGTGCAAGCGCTGTGTGCAGTGATTATTAGGTGTTTTGCTTTGCAATTGGCGGCACTTCCGATTAGTGATTTGTCACTTGTACCTGTAAATAAAGTTAGTTATTCTCACCGATTATCCAGATGTCTGGCTTCCGCCCATAGCCCCGCCCCTGCAGAAGAGGTCATAGGCAAATCTCTAGGACCAATCAGAGAAGCGCCTGTGACCTCTTCTGCTAGGGGGTGGGGCTATGGGCGGAAGTCGTACATCGGAACACTCGGTAAGTATCACTACGTTTATTTACAGGTACAAAATATTTGGCCCCCAAATCACTGCAAAAAAAAAAAAAAAGGCGCCTGTGCAGTAGAGGACGACCTGGCGAGGTTGGCCTCTGCACCGTGGGGGACTGGGAGCTAGCAGCTGAGTGCGGAGCTGCAGCGAGGGACATAGCGCGGCTGTTAGGGGCCGGAGGAAGCCTCGGGTGCCGCTTGGATATTACCTTTAAATACTTTGCAATGAGCGTAACTGCATTTTAAAACGCTGCATGACCTGCTGCGACTGTGATTTTTCTCATCGCAATTGCTCTAGTGAGTTCAACCCCAGTAGAATACATTGGTAAAACATTTTTCGGAATTGCAGATGATTATCAGCAATCCAAAAACGCTGCCAAATTCTCTCTAGTGTGCTCCAGCCTTGGAGTGACAGAGTGAGCGAGAGAGAGGAGGAAACAGAGAGCAGGGTAAAGAAGAAAACTAATTCAACCACTAAGCAATCCAGATAACAGAGACAGCTTCCACACTCCTGATTACAACCCCCAGCCAGGAGCTAGGAACACAGACCTCAAAGTTAAGGCAAACAACATTAAAGCAGTACTCTGCAATGCCAGGTCCATAAACAACAAAACAGCAGTTATTCATGATCTAATAGAGGCTTCAGATCTAGCTTTAATTACAGAGACATGGTTGGATCAGAACTCAGGACCCACTCTCGCAGCTGTGGTACCAGACAATTACTCAGTTTTACACTGTGAAAGGCAAAACCGCAAGGGCGGAGGATTAGCTCTGTGCTTCAAATCCAGTTTGAATATTAAACCCCTTGCTGTAGCCCCCACCCACTCTTTTGAATGTCTAGCAGCCCAGCTCTCAGCTGGAAAAAAAATAAACATACTGCTTGTCTACCGACCCCCTGACGCTGGCTCAGCTTTTCTCAAGGAAATAGCAGAACTTGTATCTTGCATAACACTGAAACACCCTAGGTGGATAATTCTTGGAGACTTTAACGCACGGGTCGATACACACTCTTCCCAATTTGGAACTAAGCTACTTCTCTCCATGAATGAACTGGGCTTCTCTCAAGCCGTCAACCTCCCTACCCACAAAAAAGGACACACTTTGGACCTCATTTTCCATTCAGAACTCCTAATATCCAATGTGGAAATTGATCCAGTAGTTTGGTCAGACCACCACACTGTCCACTTCTCCTTTACAGCACCGGCTACAAAACACCAAGTGAAAGAACTAATAAAATATCGTTCCTTGAAAGGTTTGACACCCCAACACCTTCAGAACAGCCTCAATCTAGGTGGACTGACAGATCACAACTTAGGCCTTGAATCCATGGTCCTTAAATATAACCACGATGTCTCAGCCGCTTTTGACGCCATAGCTCCCTTAAAGATTAAACGTTCCGCACCATTACATCACGCTCGCTGGTTTGACAACTCTATAAAGGAACTAAAGAAACAGGGATGCAGACTGGAACGAAGGTGGCGCAAACATCAGTCTCCTGATGACAAACTTTCCCTAATTGCTCACCTGAAAAAATATCAAACGATGATTAACAAAAAGAAGTCCTTATTCCTGTCTCACGAAATTGCAAATGCAGCCAACAGACCTGCCCAACTCTTCCGCACGGTTGACAGTCTCTGCAATCCATCTTGCAGGAAATCCAGCATCAGACCTTCACAGGAACTGTGCGAGAAATTTGCCCACTTCTTCTCAGACAAAGTCTCCTCCATACGATCTGCCATTCAATTCACAGCCCCAGAAACCCATGCAGAGCCATATAACAGGTGCAAAAATAGCCTACCACCATGGTCTGATTTTAAGGTAATCACTGAAAAAGACATCTTGGATATCCTCTCAAACCTTCGCCAGACTACCTGCGATCTGGACCCTGGCCCCACTAAGTTCATGTTGAAATGCCCTGAACTATTTACACCGGCATTCCACAAAATAGTCAACGGCTCCTTACAAGAAGGGTGGTTTCCCTCTACTCTGAAAGAAGCAATCGTCAGGCCTCTACTCAAGAAACCATCCTTAGACCCAGATGCTCTAAACAGCTACAGACCTGTCTCAAACCTCCCCTTTCTGGGAAAAGTTATTGAAAAGGCTGTCTACCTCCAACTTGAAGCCAGGCTCTCCAGAAACAACATCCTTGACCCTCTGCAATCTGGTTTCAGGAAATATTACAGTTGTGAAACAGCCCTCACCCAGATTTGCAATGATCTGCTCATTGCAAGAGACAAGGGTCAATGTTCCATCCTGATTTTGCTCGACCTCTCAGCGGCTTTTGACACAGTCGATCATGAAATCTTACTCAACAGGCTACAAGAGTACTGTGGCATAGATGGCATTGTTCTCCGGTGGTTCAACTCCTTCCTGGCTGGCAGAACACAAAGGGTAGCCTTAGGGCCCTTCCTCTCCAACCCTGTACCACTAAAATACGGTGTACCTCAGGGCGCAATATTATCCCCTTTACTGTTCACCATATACATGCTGCCACTTGGAGAAATCATACAAAAACATGGCCTGACATATCATTGCTATGCTGATGACACCCAGCTATATTTGTCATTCACACCTGGCATCACAGACCCTACTCCACAAATAAACGCATGATTAGCTGAGCTTCAGGAGTGGATGAATAATAATTGGCTAAAACTTAATGCTGACAAAACTGAGGTTCTTGTTATCGAGGGCCAGGGCTCAACAGCAAAGCAGCTCCAGTCTCAACCAACACCGCTAAGGATAGGGAGCTCAGACCTGAACAACTCAGACTGTGTGCGCAGCCTGGGAGTACTGATTGATGGGAAATTAAGCTTCAGGAATCAAATCTCAGCTGTTGTGAAACATTCCTTCTTTCACCTAAGGAATATTGCAAGGATTAAACACCTAATTCCTTCAGAGGATCTTCCAACCCTAGTTCATGCCTTCGTCACATCAAGGTTAGACTACTGCAACGTCCTCTACACAGGCCTGCATAAGAAAGACTTACGCCGCCTGCAATTAGTACAGAATGCCGCCGCAAGGCTGTTAACGAGCCAACCCCGCCATTGCCACATAACACCAACCCTGAGCTCACTCCACTGGCTACCGATAAAATGGAGAATTCTGTTTAAGATTGGCTTACTGACATTCAAATCCTTGCACAATCTGGGCCCTGGATACCTGAAGGACTTGTTGCAACTACATCACACCCCCCACAATCTTAGATCAAAAGGACGTAACACCTTGGTCACCCCCAGAGTCCACCTCAAAACCTTTGGAGACAGAGCCTTTTGTCATGCTGCCCCTACACTTTGGAACTCCCTGCCACACCCAAGCAGGACAGCCCCATCCCTGGAAGCATTTAAGTCTAAACTGAAAACCTACCTTTTCAGTCTGGCATTCATGAACATCTGACTATCTCCTCTGTAACACAACCCAGCCTGAAACCCTGTATTAATCTGAGACACAGCTATGCACTTTGAGTCCTATGGGAGAAAAGCGCTTTACAAATGTTATTGTATTATTGTATTATGTGCACACACTAGCTTAAAGCCTGTGTACAGTGGCTCCAATTCCCCCACGGTGCCTCAATGGCGTGTATCAAAAAAGGGCGCCTGGAAAAAAGGGCGCGGGGTATAGCCGAAATTGTAAGTTTTAATGCAAAAGCATATTTTTCGTTTAAGAGGTTGTAAACGAAAATTTTGTGCTAAATAGGTTAAATAAAGGGAAATCAAATGGCAAAATACCGTCTATAACAACAAACGAATTCTGAAAAAAAACATCAAATTGCGTCTATAACAAAAACGATATTTACACTTGTATTAAGCATAGCAATGCAATGGTAGGTTTTACAGATATTTTACTGTAATTATACCAAACTGTAGGCTCCCACAGATCTCTCCCTATCCCTATCCCTAACCCCTAGACCCCCTCTTTGTTTAAATATACATCATTTAATAAATTGTATATATTACATATATTATGCTGTAACTATACTTAACCTTACTGTCACACAGAGCCCTCCCTGTTCCTATCCCTAACCCCTAGACTCCCCTGGTGGTGCCTAACCCTAAGACCCCCCTTGGTGGTGCCTAACCCTAAGACCCCCCCTGGTGGTGCCTAACCCTAAGACCCCTTTAGTGGTGCCTAACCCTAAGACCCCCCCTGGTGGTGCCTAACCCTAAGACCCCCCTGGTGGTGCCTAACCCTAAGACCCCCCCCCCCCCGGTTGGTGCCTAACCCTAAGACCCCCCTAGTGGTGCCTAACCCTAAGACCCCCCTGGTGGTGCCTAACCCTAAGACCCCCCTGGTGGTGCCTAACCCTAAGACCCCCCTAGTGGTGCCTAACCCTAGTAACCACCCCCTGGTTGCGTATATTATACTGAACCTATGCCTAACCCTCCCTGTACCTATCCCTAACCCCTAGACCCCCCCTGGTAATGCCTAAACCTAACCATCCCCACCACACAAACACTCTAAACACATGTAAACAATAATATATTTAATCCTTAAAATACTTCTCTACAAATAACATGAATAAAATAATTTATATATTTGTAATAGAATAAATAGCCTTAAAATCACGTATACATTAATATTATAAATAGAGAAAAGTATATATAAATATATACAATACAATAGATAGCCTTACAATCACGTACGCATTAGAAAACTTAAAATAACAGTAATATTAAAAGCGATATTTTAGTAACTATAATCAACGCATTATAAGAGTAAAAACAAAGTTTATACCAAAAGCGATGTATTTCTAATACAATAAGGTTGAAAACGGTATTTAAGCATTATACATATGAAAACAAATTTTTAAATGATCAAAGAAGTGTAAACGAAAATGTAGTGGTTATACTTTTGTAAGCGAAATTTTAAAACTAAAAAATAAGTTAAAACTGATATAAGCGAAATCTAAAAACGAAAAAATAAGTATAAGACAAACGCAAAATGAACTTGTAAACGATATTTGTTATAAACCTTATTTTGTAAATGAAAACTTTTGTTAACACGATCCCTGTAACCGCTATTTCTCGGGCGCCCTTTTTTCCTGTTGGGCGCCGAATAGCCGATATTTTGCATTGCAGTCTATGGCGGCGGCCTTTTTGTCCACTATCCCTGTGCGCCCTTTTTTTACTAGCCCGGCCTCGATGAGCATGTGTCTGGCGGATCCACTCATTACAACAGAATACTAGCAACACCCAAGAGATTGAGCCCCAATCCTTCCCAGGTGACAGTCCTCAAACCTCAAATGTGTATGAGGCTTCAAAGGAATTTTCTTTTATATAGAGCAAAGTCCCCATTATCTGGAACTCAGGCAACTGGAAGTCTAAACTAACAGGCATGCCTGGGGGATAACAGGGATGTCTTGTAGCCTTCCTCCAGCTCCTAGCGGGTTTTTAGTGGAAGATGCAGGAAGCCTGCAAGACGTCGCTGGAGGATTGGTGAGTATTTAGAGGGGGAGGTTTGTGCTTTTTCAGCCGGTTGCTCAAACAACTGGCAAGCACATGTATCCAGCATCAGGTGATTCCTGCCTGTGCAGTATACTGGGGACTCTGCTGTACTCTATTTAAAAGGACAACTACAGTGAGAGGGATATGGAGGCTGCCATATTTATTTCCTGTTAAACAATACCAGTTGCCTGGCAGCCCTGCTGATCTATTTGGCTGCAGTAGTATCTGAATCACAACACGAGCAAGCATACAACTATTCCTGTCAGAACTGACAATGATGTCAGAAACACCTGATCTGCTGCATGCTTGTTCAGGGTCTAGGGCTAAAGGTATTAGAGGAAGAGGATCAGCAGCACAGCCAGGCAACTGGCATTCCTTAAAAGGAAATACTGCCATATACCGCTCACTTCAGTTGTCCTTTAAAATACCTGTATATACTCGCATATAAGCTGACCCGTGTATAAGCCGAGGTACCCACTTTTCCCTCAGAAACCAGGAAAAAGTGATTGACTCCTGTATAAGCTCTCTCCCCAGTATAGCCCCCTCCACAGTAGTCAGATGTGCCCCCAGTACAAGTCAGCACCCCTCCCTATAGCCCAAAGTGTCCATGGATAATACAGCTGTGTCCCAAGAAGCCACTAGATGGCGTCATAGATATGAGACACAGCGATTGCCACACAGGAAGAATCCCTGATCACTGCACTGCTGACACGTTGCTTGCATGCTTTGCGCCATAAGCCAGGAGACACAGGTAGTCTTGAGTAGCGCACTCTGCACACCATGTTGCAGGGGATGGGGGGCACGGACACAGCAGGGCGCAAGCTGGTAAGAGCAGGATCACTAGTGCACAATCCTAACGCTCCTCTGTCATTAACAAAACCTGCTCCACCATCTGTTTTGCTCCACTGACTTGCATATAAGCCGGGGAGGGCTGAAGGGGGTAACTTTTCAACACATTTCTGATGCTGAAAAATTAGGCTTATACGTGAGTATATACAATATTTAGAGTTTTAATTTTGAAAATTAATAGTACCATGTTTTCCCTAAAGTAAGACAACCCCTGAGAATAAGACCTAGCAGGAATTCCTACTAGCATGCTTGAAATATAAGACTAAATATAAATATAAAATATCTTCCTTTACTGAGAGGGGCGGGGGAGAGGCGGAGATCCGCCACTGACAGACGCATGTGAGGCAGGGCTGCAGCTCATAGCTCTGCCTCACACGGAAGAGTAGAGGGCAGCAAAAACCACGACCAAGAAAGTCGTGGATTTTGCAGGGGAGTGGGAGGGGGGAGTTAGAGGGGATTTAGAAGTAACCTTGAGAAAACTTGAAGCTAAGTTAACAAAAAAAAATACCACTGTAAAGGGAAGCCTTTGAATGCTCCAGTTGCTTTCCCAATGTTCATAATCTCTCCACTTACGGCCAGGACCCTCATCCTTTGCGCAGCCATGCTTCCATGTCATACCTCCCAACATTTAACTTTTAGAAAACGGGACACTTAGGCCACACCCATGGCCACACCCCCAACCCCCTAGACACGCCCACCAAAACGTTTTTCAAATATTTTTAATTAATAATTATATTAATTACTCCCGAAAGGGGAGGCGGAGGAGGGTGTGAGTGGATGGGCAGAGAGGGGGAAAAAACGATCGAGGCACCATCCCGGGATGCGTATGCGGCATCGATGGCCGCCGCCATTAAACTTCTCCCTCCCTCCCTCCCTCCTAATATGCCCCCCAGTGTCCCCTTCCACCCCCCGCAGAATAAACAAATGTGCAGCGGAGCGGGATGTAACTCCTACCAGTGCCTCTCCGCACCGTCCGGGATCTCATGTTGTATTCTCGGCTTCTGGCTTCCTGCGTCACAGGAAGGCGGAAGCCGAGAAGACAACATGAGATCCCGGGTGGTGCGGAGAGGCACTGGTAGGACAGCCTGCTCCGCTACACATTTGTTTACTCTGCGGGGGGAAGGGGACACTGGGGGGAGCATATTAGGAGGGAGAAGTTTAATGGCGGCGGCATACGCATCCGGGGCTGGTGCCTCGATCGTTTTTTTCCCCCTCTCTCCCCAGCGGCCGGGACAAAGGGGGGGCAGCGCGGGACAGCGGGACGGCCCCCCGAAATTGGGACCGTCCCGACGAAAACGGGGTGGTTGGGGGAACTGCCATGTGTGTATGAGTGCAGCTGCACTGCACAGACGCTGGTTGGATTAGTGCCTGTGCAGTAGCATAGAGCCACGTTGTGCATAGCAGAGACAACGCGCACAAGCGATCCTGTGCTACTGCACAGACATGGGGCGTACTTTGAGCCTTTGCAGCGCAGCTGTGCTCGTACATGGAGGGGAGCGTAGCTGTGCTCGTACATGGAGGGGAGCGCAGCTGTGCTCGTACATGGAGGGGAGCGCAGCTGTGCTCGTACATGGGGGGGGGGGGGGAGCGCAGCTGTGAGCACCATGATATTAAAGTAAAATATTTTCAAAGGGTCGCAGTGGAGGAACGGAGGAGCGTAGGAAGATCGCAGAAGCCTCTGGACTATACAGTGGCCTCCACCTACTGAGGTATCTAACTTTGTTTTTTGCTGCAGGTACCCTTTAAAGAGGCTACCTATCTTACAGGCTGAAATTGCAATACTCCTGAAGGAACTGGGCACGGAATTCTTGTATTTCATAATGCTGACAGAAACAGCCTGGCTATACCAGTTTAACTGTAAGTCTCTAAATTAAAGGGTGTACTCATACCTGTAAGACAATTGGCAACCAAGAGACTAATCACAAAATTCAAAAGAAGTCAGTGTACTATCTGGAAAGGAGAATATGTGGGAGCCACAGCTAGAGGAAACAAGAACAATATCAGCTGGACACACAGTTGTCAACCTTGTCAAGGTCTCTACCCAGAATCTAGTGTGTATACAGCAGGTCCCGATCCCCCCCATTCTCCTACTGAACTCCACCTGCTCCATGCCACCGGCCCTCTTTCCCCTCCATAGCCTGCAGGCTAGCAATACATCTG